>NW_026990726.1:0-57000 GCF_036250125.1 Pseudopipra pipra | reverse complement strand
TTTTCATGATGACAGTGGAGAGCTATTAAATGCACACTGCACAGGGAACCTGAGGCTGCCCCTGGATCCCTGCAAGTGTTCCAGGCCAAGCTGGATGGGACTTGGAGCATCCAGCCGGGGATGAGAGGGGAAGGTGTCCCTGCCCACGGAAGGCAGGGTGGCCTTTGAAGGTCCCCTTCAAACCAAATCGCTCTGGGATTCCCCTCCAAAATCACTACCCAAGAGACACAGCAAGCAAAGCAGAGGGACTGCACTCCCAGCTTTTCTTACCTGCACGCACACAGCACGTCGGACATAAAAGCCACAGGGTTAGTCCTGCCAGAGGTGTCCGGCACATCCACGGCAATCGAAGGGAAAGAGGGAGCCTGGGAACACGGAGTAAAAGACACTTTAATTAGGACTACACCGAGCACAGCCAGGTCATTCACACAGCTTCACTGTCCAGTCACACAAAAAGCACTCACCGAGGCTTCAGGGAGGATGGTTCCTGACGCTGACCAGGTGAATACCTCCCTGGAAGCCCGCTCCGCTCATGCCAGGCACTAGGGCTCACCCAGGGGGGCTTTGCCAAGCATCCAAGGGAAATTAAAATACAGCCTGGGCAGGAAATTAAAATTACAGTCCGGCAGGACCGCTCCTGGCCAAGGCCACCGGTCCGTGCAAGTCAGACCACTCACCACCCGGGGCGGGGGATTATCAGGGGCACACCTCCAGCTTTTATTCTCCAGAAACTCCAGTTCTTTCTGGTACCGCTTGCCAGAAAGTCTTCCCCTGCTGGAAGAGGTCACTTTAGTCTTTCGAGGGGCCAGACTGCCAATGCCCGGCCAGTCCATTCCCACGAGGAAAGGTAGCTTGGTCTTGGACAGGATACTGGGAGGGGAGACACAAAATAAAAGTTTAATTTAAAACTTCCTGGAAGAGAAAGCCATTCAAACATAAGGCAGACAAGACTCATGCAAAACTGAATTACATTGGACTTCAAAGGAGAATTATTTCCCTCTGCACCTCAGAGAACCCCAATTTTCACCCAGGTCCTGCTTGCCATCGTCCAACAAAACGTGCTGACAAAATTTTTCACGATGACAGTGGAGAGCTATTAAATGCACACTGCACAGGGAACCTGAGGCTGCCCCTGGATCCCTGCAAGTGTTCCAGGCCAGGCTGGATGGGACTTGGAGCATCCAACCGGGGATGAGAGGGGAAGGTGTCCCTGCCCACGGAAGGCAGGGTGGCCTTTGAAGGTCCCCTTCAAACCAATCGCTCTGGGATTCCCCTCCAAAATCACTACCCAAGAGACACAGCAAGCAAAGCAGAGGGACTGCACTCCCAGCTTTTCTTACCTGCACGCACACAGCACGTCGGACATAAAAGCCACAGGGTTAGTCCTGCCAGAGGTGTCCGGCACACATGTGGCAACCGAAGGGAAAGAGGGAGCCTGGGAACACGGAGTAAAAGACACTTTAATTAGGAGTACACCGAGCACTGGCCAGGTCATGCACACAGACAGCTTCAGCGTCCAGTCACACAAAAATCACTTACCTACCAGGGCCTCAGGTACGATGGCTCCTGACGCTGACCAGGTGAACACCTCCGTTTGCCCCGGGGGGTCAAGAATAACATCCCTGGGAAGAAGTCACTGCGAACAACAAAAAGGGAAAATTAGTGAAGCACGGGGTCCTCTTCTGACTAGATTGCCACCAGCATTCAATAGCAAATGCCATGACTATTCTGTTACAGACGAGAAAACCCTGTTCTCCCATACAAACAGGATGAGATTTATGGGCACGCCTGAAAATTTCCTGTGAGGAACGTTTTGTAACTAAGGAGCAGGTGCTATCTTGAGTTGAAGGCATCGATTTGACAGACACTTAGTACAGCAAACTCTCCAGCAGAGCAATTAATTGCTGCCTATTTGAACAGCAGGGGAGAGAAAATGACAGTCTAATAGAAGACAAGAAAAGCAGAACCGGAATCAGTAGACTTTTCTTCCATCTCTCCCGAGAAAGTCTAGTTTACCTGTTCTAATTCTGTGCCCTTTTCTACATGAAACTTAGACCAAGGCTGAAAAAACAACTAGAAAACACGGAGAGAAGCTTTTTAGAATTTCACAGGATTTTCCCAAACCGATCCCAGAAAAGCAAAACTCGGTAGAATGTACTCACCCCGAGGCATTTTGTCTTTTTTCCATAAGCTTCATCACCTGATTGAAAAAGCAGAGTAGAGGCTCACAACAGGAAAACGTCATCTTCATTTCCTAAAAGAAGCTACATTAATTTGCACAGCTGCAGGCGTGTATCCAGACGTTAAAGTCTTTCAGCTTTTCAGAGGGTGAGAATGCCCTGCTAAGGAAGGCTGAAAAATGCTCGGAGCCTGCCCAGGTCAAAGAGCCCCTCGATTTTGTCTGTGTTCCAGTCCCTGGCTAAAGAAAGGGCAGAAGAAGCGCAGTTGTTGCTTGCCTTTTCCCTCAGAGGTTTTGCCAGGCGCCGGGCCAGCCCGGGCACTGCGGGGGAAGGCCGGCAGTGCCCAAAGCCCGCCGCTTTCCCGGGGGCGTCGCTTGCGAGAGCGCCCCCGAGCGCCGGGCCCTGCCTCACAGTCGCCGCCTGGCGGACACGGCCGGGAGCGGCACTGCAGCCGCGCGCGGCACTGCAGCCGCGCCCCCCCCCCCCCCCCCCTCGGCGAGACCCGCGGCGCCTTTCGCGAGTACGGGCCTTTCTTCCCTAAAACCTGCCCTTGCCTAGGAAAAGCTGAGCAATTCACAGAGTTGCTGTTTCTATCCCAGCTTCCCAAAGGATTTCTCTCTCCCGGCAGCGCAGACAGAGTCCCCGAGGCAGCGCAGACCCTGCCCGCGGGGGGGTGGGGGGACGCAATGCCAGGGCACATCCGAACCCGGCCCTGCGGCGGCACGCAGGTGCAAGTTTCTCCGCAGAGGCGAGAAACTTGCCTGTCGCTTCCCCTGCCTGCAGTCCGCGATGGCCGCGGGAGAGGCAGAAGAGCGGCCGCGCCCAGCTTACCCCGGCGACGATCTCCGTCGGCTCTGGCGCCGTGGGTCGCTTCCTGGGGTGGGGGGGAAGGCGGCGGCGCAGCTCCGACAGCATCTCCAGGGCACGGCGGGACCGACCGAGGCGGCGGCAGGGGCGGGAGCGGGGGCGGGAGCGGGGGCGGGAGCGGAGCGGAGCGGAGCGGAACGGGGAGGGGGGGGCCTCTCGCCGCCGTCTTGAGTGTGGCCTCGGCTAAGTTCCGGTTTTGGCGGCGCCATCTTGAGTGTGGCGTCGGGGCGAACTTCCGGGCCGCGGCCGCCATCTTTAGTGTGGTCGTTCCGGTCCTGGCGGCGCCATCTTTACTGTGGGCTTGGCGGACTTCCGGACCGGGGCCGCCATCTTTAGTGTGGTCGTTCCGGTCCTGACGGCGCCATCTTTACTGTGGGCTTGGCGGACTTCCGGGACGGGGCCTTGGAGGACTTTCGGTCGCTCTCTACTTCCGGTGACCGAGTTTACCCAAATTAGCGTCCCTCCTCGCTAATTTCTGCGCTTTCACCGCAAAAAATCTTCATGTTATTCCCCCCACGCACACCCCGGGAGAGACGGGAGACCGCGAGTCCCGCCCTGCCGCCGGAACCGGCCCTTAACTCGAGCAGGGAGCGCTGCGCCGGCACGAGAGCTACTGCGCATGCGTCGCCGGTCCCGCTCCTGCCTGCCCTTGCTTACCACGTGATCGCCGGCGTCTTGCCAACGACTGCGCACGCGCCGGCGTCGCCACCTTGGCTTCCCCCCCACCCAGCCGCCCGACCGCCCGGCTTCGCTTTCTTACTGCGGCTCCCCCTCCGCTTTTTCGGCTCCCTGGGGTTCCCTCACCCACATTTTGGGGTCCCCTTCTCACATTTTAGGGGTGATGACCCCGCAATTTACGGTTCGGGGGAGGGGGGGAGGAGAGGAAACGGGGTGCCCAAGAAGGGGTTTCTTTTTTTTTTTTTTTCCTCTTTTATTTCATTTTCATTTTATTTCCTTTTTAGTTTTTTTGCCCCTTTTTTTTTTAATTTTCTTTTGATTTTTATATTTCCTTTTTTATTTCGTTTATTTTTTATTCTCTTTATTTTTCATTTTCTCTCCCAGTGCTCCCCAGTAACACCCAGTGCTCCTCAACAACCCCCAGTAACACCCAGTGCTCCCCAGTAAACACCCAGTGCTCCCAAACAACCCCCAGTAACACCCAGTGCTCCCCAAAAATTGACCCAAAACAGACCCAAATCACCCCAAAAGCTGACCCAAAACTGACCCCAAAACCTGACCCCAATCATCCCAAAAGCTGACCCAAAACTGACCCCAATCATCCCAAAAGCTGACCCAAAACTGACCCAAATCACCCCAAACAATGACCCCAAACTGACCCCAAAAACTGACCCAAATCATCCCAAAAACTGACCCAAAACTCTGCATTTATTTGGCATCATTTCCTCTCAAAAACAACAGCTCCGATTTAGTTGATTGCTAAAGCCATCATTTTAAAATCATCTCAGGAATCAAAAGGGACTGGAAAACACACAGAAATCATTCCTGCACCCACCAAATCATTAGGAATTGGAACCCGATTCCCTCATCTCTCTCCTTGTTCTTCTTGGCTGGAAAACCTGTTGAGACACAGCAAGCAAAGCAGAGGGACTGCACTCCCAGCTTTTCTTACCTGCACGCACACAGCACGTGGGACATAAAAGCCACAGGGTTAGTCCTGCCAGAGCCGTCCGGCACATCCACGGCAACCGAAGGGAAAGAGGGAGCCTGGGAACACAGAGTAAAAGACACTTTAATTAGGACTACACCGAGCACCAGGTCATTCACACAGCTTCACTGTCCAGTCACACAAAAAGCACTCACCGAGGCTTCAGGGAGGATGGTTCCTGACGCTGACCAGGTGAATACCTCCCTGGAAGCCCGCTCCGCTCATGCCAGGCACCAGGGCTCCCCCAGAAGGGCTTTGCCAAGCATCCAAGGGAAATTAAAATTACAGCCTGGGCAGGAAATTAAAATTACAGTCCGGCAGGACCGTTCCTGGCCAAGGCCACCGGTCCGTGCAAGTCAGACCACTCACCACCCGGGGCGGGGATTATCAGGGGCACACCTCCAGCTTTTATTCTCCAGAAACTCCAGTTCTTTCTGGCACCGCTTGCCAGAAAGTCCAACAAAACGTGCTGACAAAATTTTTCATGATGACAGTGGAGAGCTATTAAATGCACACTGCACAGGGAACCTGAGGCTGCCCCTGGATCCCTGCAAGTGTTCCAGGCCAGGCTGGATGGGACTTGGAGCATCCAGCCGGGGATGAGAGGGGAAGGTGTCCCTGCCCACGGAAGGCAGGGTGGCCTTTGAAGGTCCCCTTCAAACCAAATCGCTCTGGGATTCCCCTCCAAAATCACTACCCAAGAGACACAGCAAGCAAAGCAGAGGGACTGCACTCCCAGCTTTTCTTACCTGCACGCACACAGCACGTCGGACATAAAAGCCACAGGGTTAGTCCTGCCAGAGGTGTCCGGCACATCCACGGCAATCGAAGGGAAAGAGGGAGCCTGGGAAAACAGAGTAAAAGACACTTTAATTAGGACTACACCGAGCACTGGCCAGGTCATTCACACAGCTTCACTGTCCAGTCACACAAAAAGCACTCACCGAGGCTTCAGGGAGGATGGTTCCTGACGCTGACCAGGTGAATACCTCCCTGGAAGCCCGCTCCGCTCATGCCAGGCACTAGGGCTCACCCAGGGGGGCTTTGCCAAGCATCCAAGGGAAATTAAAATTACAGCCTGGGCAGGAAATTAAAATTACAGTCCGGCAGGACCGCTCCTGGCCAAGGCCACCGGTCCGTGCAAGTCAGACCACTCACCACCCGGGGCGGGGATTATCAGGGGCACACCTCCAGCTTTTATTCTCCAGAAACTCCAGTTCTTTCTGGCACCGCTTGCTTCAGTCTTCCCCTGTTGGAAGAGGTCACTTTAGTCTTTCGACGGGCCAGACTGCCAAAGCCCGGCCAGTCCATTCCCACGAGGAAAGGTAGCTTGGTCTTGGACAGGATACTGGGGGGGGGAGACACAAAATAAAAGTTTAATTTAAAACTTCCTGGAAGAGAAAGCCATTCAAACATAAGGCAGACAAGACTCATGCAAAACTGAATTACATTGGACTTCAAAGGAGAATTATTTCCCTCTGCACCTCAGAGAACCCCAGTTTTCACCCAGGTCCTGCTTGCCATCGTCCAACAAAACGTGCTGACAAAATTTTTCATGATGACAGTGGAGAGCTATTAAATGCACACTGCACAGGGAACCTGAGGCTGCCCCTGGATCCCTGCAAGTGTTCCAGGCCAAGCTGGATGGGACTTGGAGCATCCAGCCGGGGATGAGAGGGGAAGGTGTCCCTGCCCACGGAAGGCAGGGTGGCCTTTGAAGGTCCCCTTCAAACCAAATCGCTCTGGGATTCCCCTCCAAAATCACTACCCAAGAGACACAGCAAGCAAAGCAGAGGGACTGCACTCCCAGCTTTTCTTACCTGCACGCACACAGCACGTCGGACATAAAAGCCACAGGGTTAGTCCTGCCAGAGGTGTCCGGCACATCCACGGCAATCGAAGGGAAAGAGGGAGCCTGGGAACACGGAGTAAAAGACACTTTAATTAGGACTACACCGAGCACCAGCCAGGTCATTCACACAGCTTCACTGTCCAGTCACACAAAAAGCACTCACCGAGGCTTCAGGGAGGATGGTTCCTGACGCTGACCAGGTGAATACCTCCCTGGAAGCCCGCTCCGCTCATGCCAGGCACTAGGGCTCACCCAGGGGGGCTTTGCCAAGCATCCAAGGGAAATTAAAATTACAGCCTGGGCAGGAAATTAAAATTACAGTCCGGCAGGACCGCTCCTGGCCAAGGCCACCGGTCCGTGCAAGTCAGACCACTCACCAGCCGGGGCGGGGATTATCAGGGGCACACCTCCAGCTTTTATTCTCCAGAAACTCCAGTTCTTTCTGGTACCGCTTGCCAGAAAGTCTTCCCCTGCTGGAAGAGGTCACTTTAGTCTTTCGAGGGGCCAGACTGCCAATGCCCGGCCAGTCCATTCCCACGAGGAAAGGTAGCTTGGTCTTGGACAGGATACTGGGAGGGGAGACACAAAATAAAAGTTTAATTTAAAACTTCCTGGAAGAGAAAGCCATTCAAACATAAGGCAGACAAGACTCATGCAAAACTGAATTACATTGGACTTCAAAGGAGAATTATTTCCCTCTGCACCTCAGAGAACCCCAATTTTCACCCAGGTCCTGCTTGCCATCGTCCAACAAAACGTGCTGACAAAATTTTTCACGATGACAGTGGAGAGCTATTAAATGCACACTGCACAGGGAACCTGAGGCTGCCCCTGGATCCCTGCAAGTGTTCCAGGCCAGGCTGGATGGGACTTGGAGCATCCAACCGGGGATGAGAGGGGAAGGTGTCCCTGCCCACGGAAGGCAGGGTGGCCTTTGAAGGTCCCCTTCAAACCAAATCGCTCTGGGATTCCCCTCCAAAATCACTACCCAAGAGACACAGCAAGCAAAGCAGAGGGACTGCACTCCCAGCTTTTCTTACCTGCACGCACACAGCACGTCGGACATAAAAGCCACAGGGTTAGTCCTGCCAGAGGTGTCCGGCACACATGTGGCAACCGAAGGGAAAGAGGGAGCCTGGGAACACGGAGTAAAAGACACTTTAATTAGGAGTACACCGAGCACTGGCCAGGTCATGCACACAGACAGCTTCAGCGTCCAGTCACACAAAAATCACTTACCTACCAGGGCCTCAGGTACGATGGCTCCTGACGCTGACCAGGTGAACACCTCCGTTTGCCCCGGGGGGTCAAGAATAACATCCCTGGGAAGAAGTCACTGCGAACAACAAAAAGGGAAAATTAGTGAAGCACGGGGTCCTCTTCTGACTAGATTGCCACCAGCATTCAATAGCAAATGCCATGACTATTCTGTTACAGACGAGAAAACCCTGTTCTCCCATACAAACAGGGATGAGATTTATGGGCACGCCTGAAAATTTCCTGTGAGGAACGTTTTGTAACTAAGGAGCAGGTGCTATCTTGAGTTGAAGGCATCGATTTGACAGACACTTAGTACAGCAAACTCTCCAGCAGAGCAATTAATTGCTGCCTATTTGAACAGCAGGGGAGAGAAAATGACAGTCTAATAGAAGACAAGAAAAGCAGAACCGGAATCAGTAGACTTTTCTTCCATCTCTCCCGAGAAAGTCTAGTTTACCTGTTCTAATTCTGTGCCCTTTTCTACATGAAACTTAGACCAAGGCTGAAAAAACAACTAGAAAACACGGAGAGAAGCTTTTTAGAATTTCACAGGATTTTCCCAAACCGATCCCAGAAAAGCAAAACTCGGTAGAATGTACTCACCCCGAGGCATTTTGTCTTTTTTCCATAAGCTTCATCACCTGATTGAAAAAGCAGAGTAGAGGCTCACAACAGGAAAACGTCATCTTCATTTCCTAAAAGAAGCTACATTAATTTGCACAGCTGCAGGCGTGTATCCAGACGTTAAAGTCTTTCAGCTTTTCAGAGGGTGAGAATGCCCTGCTAAGGAAGGCTGAAAAATGCTCGGAGCCTGCCCAGGTCAAAGAGCCCCTCGATTTTGTCTGTGTTCCAGTCCCTGGCTAAAGAAAGGGCAGAAGAAGCGCAGTTGTTGCTTGCCTTTTCCCTCAGAGGTTTTGCCAGGCGCCGGGCCAGCCCGGGCACTGCGGGGGAAGGCCGGCAGTGCCCAAAGCCCGCCGCTTTCCCGGGGGCGTCGCTTGCGAGAGCGCCCCCGAGCGCCGGGCCCTGCCTCACAGTCGCCGCCTGGCGGACACGGCCGGGAGCGGCACTGCAGCCGCGCGCGGCACTGCAGCCGCGCCCCCCCCCCCCCCCCCTCGGCGAGACCCGCGGCGCCTTTCGCGAGTACGGGCCTTTCTTCCCTAAAACCTGCCCTTGCCTAGGAAAAGCTGAGCAATTCACAGAGTTGCTGTTTCTATCCCAGCTTCCCAAAGGATTTCTCTCTCCCGGCAGCGCAGACAGAGTCCCCGAGGCAGCGCAGACCCTGCCCGCGGGGGGGTGGGGGGACGCAATGCCAGGGCACATCCGAACCCGGCCCTGCGGCGGCACGCAGGTGCAAGTTTCTCCGCAGAGGCGAGAAACTTGCCTGTCGCTTCCCCTGCCTGCAGTCCGCGATGGCCGCGGGAGAGGCAGAAGAGCGGCCGCGCCCAGCTTACCCCGGCGACGATCTCCGTCGGCTCTGGCGCCGTGGGTCGCTTCCTGGGGTGGGGGGGAAGGCGGCGGCGCAGCTCCGACAGCATCTCCAGGGCACGGCGGGACCGACCGAGGCGGCGGCAGGGGCGGGAGCGGGGGCGGGAGCGGGGGCGGGAGCGGAGCGGAGCGGAGCGGAACGGGGAGGGGGGGGCCTCTCGCCGCCGTCTTGAGTGTGGCCTCGGCTAAGTTCCGGTTTTGGCGGCGCCATCTTGAGTGTGGCGTCGGGGCGAACTTCCGGGCCGCGGCCGCCATCTTTAGTGTGGTCGTTCCGGTCCTGGCGGCGCCATCTTTACTGTGGGCTTGGCGGACTTCCGGACCGGGGCCGCCATCTTTAGTGTGGTCGTTCCGGTCCTGACGGCGCCATCTTTACTGTGGGCTTGGCGGACTTCCGGGACGGGGCCTTGGAGGACTTTCGGTCGCTCTCTACTTCCGGTGACCGAGTTTACCCAAATTAGCGTCCCTCCTCGCTAATTTCTGCGCTTTCACCGCAAAAAATCTTCATGTTATTCCCCCCACGCACACCCCGGGAGAGACGGGAGACCGCGAGTCCCGCCCTGCCGCCGGAACCGGCCCTTAACTCGAGCAGGGAGCGCTGCGCCGGCACGAGAGCTACTGCGCATGCGTCGCCGGTCCCGCTCCTGCCTGCCCTTGCTTACCACGTGATCGCCGGCGTCTTGCCAACGACTGCGCACGCGCCGGCGTCGCCACCTTGGCTTCCCCCCCACCCAGCCGCCCGACCGCCCGGCTTCGCTTTCTTACTGCGGCTCCCCCTCCGCTTTTTCGGCTCCCTGGGGTTCCCTCACCCACATTTTGGGGTCCCCTTCTCACATTTTAGGGGTGATGACCCCGCAATTTACGGTTCGGGGGAGGGGGGGAGGAGAGGAAACGGGGTGCCCAAGAAGGGGTTTCTTTTTTTTTTTTTTTCCTCTTTTATTTCATTTTCATTTTATTTCCTTTTTAGTTTTTTTGCCCCTTTTTTTTTTAATTTTCTTTTGATTTTTATATTTCCTTTTTTATTTCGTTTATTTTTTATTCTCTTTATTTTTCATTTTCTCTCCCAGTGCTCCCCAGTAACACCCAGTGCTCCTCAACAACCCCCAGTAACACCCAGTGCTCCCCAGTAAACACCCAGTGCTCCCAAACAACCCCCAGTAACACCCAGTGCTCCCCAAAAATTGACCCAAAACAGACCCAAATCACCCCAAAAGCTGACCCAAAACTGACCCCAAAACCTGACCCCAATCATCCCAAAAGCTGACCCAAAACTGACCCCAATCATCCCAAAAGCTGACCCAAAACTGACCCAAATCACCCCAAACAATGACCCCAAACTGACCCCAAAAACTGACCCAAATCATCCCAAAAACTGACCCAAAACTCTGCATTTATTTGGCATCATTTCCTCTCAAAAACAACAGCTCCGATTTAGTTGATTGCTAAAGCCATCATTTTAAAATCATCTCAGGAATCAAAAGGGACTGGAAAACACACAGAAATCATTCCTGCACCCACCAAATCATTAGGAATTGGAACCCGATTCCCTCATCTCTCTCCTTGTTCTTCTTGGCTGGAAAACCTGTTGAGACACAGCAAGCAAAGCAGAGGGACTGCACTCCCAGCTTTTCTTACCTGCACGCACACAGCACGTGGGACATAAAAGCCACAGGGTTAGTCCTGCCAGAGCCGTCCGGCACATCCACGGCAACCGAAGGGAAAGAGGGAGCCTGGGAACACAGAGTAAAAGACACTTTAATTAGGACTACACCGAGCACCAGGTCATTCACACAGCTTCACTGTCCAGTCACACAAAAAGCACTCACCGAGGCTTCAGGGAGGATGGTTCCTGACGCTGACCAGGTGAATACCTCCCTGGAAGCCCGCTCCGCTCATGCCAGGCACCAGGGCTCCCCCAGAAGGGCTTTGCCAAGCATCCAAGGGAAATTAAAATTACAGCCTGGGCAGGAAATTAAAATTACAGTCCGGCAGGACCGTTCCTGGCCAAGGCCACCGGTCCGTGCAAGTCAGACCACTCACCACCCGGGGCGGGGATTATCAGGGGCACACCTCCAGCTTTTATTCTCCAGAAACTCCAGTTCTTTCTGGCACCGCTTGCCAGAAAGTCCAACAAAACGTGCTGACAAAATTTTTCATGATGACAGTGGAGAGCTATTAAATGCACACTGCACAGGGAACCTGAGGCTGCCCCTGGATCCCTGCAAGTGTTCCAGGCCAGGCTGGATGGGACTTGGAGCATCCAGCCGGGGATGAGAGGGGAAGGTGTCCCTGCCCACGGAAGGCAGGGTGGCCTTTGAAGGTCCCCTTCAAACCAAATCGCTCTGGGATTCCCCTCCAAAATCACTACCCAAGAGACACAGCAAGCAAAGCAGAGGGACTGCACTCCCAGCTTTTCTTACCTGCAGGCACACAGCACGTCGGACATAAAAGCCACAGGGTTAGTCCTGCCAGAGGTGTCCGGCACATCCACGGCAATCGAAGGGAAAGAGGGAGCCTGGGAAAACAGAGTAAAAGACACTTTAATTAGGACTACACCGAGCACCAGCCAGGTCATTCACACAGCTTCACTGTCCAGTCACACAAAAAGCACTCACCGAGGCTTCAGGGAGGATGGTTCCTGACGCTGACCAGGTGAATACCTCCCTGGAAGCCCGCTCCGCTCATGCCAGGCACTAGGGCTCACCCAGGGGGGCTTTGCCAAGCATCCAAGGGAAATTAAAATTACAGCCTGGGCAGGAAATTAAAATTACAGTCCGGCAGGACCGCTCCTGGCCAAGGCCACCGGTCCGTGCAAGTCAGACCACTCACCACCCGGGGCGGGGATTATCAGGGGCACACCTCCAGCTTTTATTCTCCAGAAACTCCAGTTCTTTCTGGCACCGCTTGCTTCAGTCTTCCCCTGTTGGAAGAGGTCACTTTAGTCTTTCGACGGGCCAGACTGCCAAAGCCCGGCCAGTCCATTCCCACGAGGAAAGGTAGCTTGGTCTTGGACAGGATACTGGGGGGGGGAGACACAAAATAAAAGTTTAATTTAAAACTTCCTGGAAGAGAAAGCCATTCAAACATAAGGCAGACAAGACTCATGCAAAACTGAATTACATTGGACTTCAAAGGAGAATTATTTCCCTCTGCACCTCAGAGAACCCCAGTTTTCACCCAGGTCCTGCTTGCCATCGTCCAACAAAACGTGCTGACAAAATTTTTCATGATGACAGTGGAGAGCTATTAAATGCACACTGCACAGGGAACCTGAGGCTGCCCCTGGATCCCTGCAAGTGTTCCAGGCCAAGCTGGATGGGACTTGGAGCATCCAGCCGGGGATGAGAGGGGAAGGTGTCCCTGCCCACGGAAGGCAGGGTGGCCTTTGAAGGTCCCCTTCAAACCAAATCGCTCTGGGATTCCCCTCCAAAATCACTACCCAAGAGACACAGCAAGCAAAGCAGAGGGACTGCACTCCCAGCTTTTCTTACCTGCACGCACACAGCACGTCGGACATAAAAGCCACAGGGTTAGTCCTGCCAGAGGTGTCCGGCACATCCACGGCAATCGAAGGGAAAGAGGGAGCCTGGGAACACGGAGTAAAAGACACTTTAATTAGGACTACACCGAGCACCAGCCAGGTCATTCACACAGCTTCACTGTCCAGTCACACAAAAAGCACTCACCGAGGCTTCAGGGAGGATGGTTCCTGACGCTGACCAGGTGAATACCTCCCTGGAAGCCCGCTCCGCTCATGCCAGGCACTAGGGCTCACCCAGGGGGGCTTTGCCAAGCATCCAAGGGAAATTAAAATTACAGCCTGGGCAGGAAATTAAAATTACAGTCCGGCAGGACCGCTCCTGGCCAAGGCCACCGGTCCGTGCAAGTCAGACCACTCACCAGCCGGGGCGGGGATTATCAGGGGCACACCTCCAGCTTTTATTCTCCAGAAACTCCAGTTCTTTCTGGTACCGCTTGCCAGAAAGTCTTCCCCTGCTGGAAGAGGTCACTTTAGTCTTTCGAGGGGCCAGACTGCCAATGCCCGGCCAGTCCATTCCCACGAGGAAAGGTAGCTTGGTCTTGGACAGGATACTGGGAGGGGAGACACAAAATAAAAGTTTAATTTAAAACTTCCTGGAAGAGAAAGCCATTCAAACATAAGGCAGACAAGACTCATGCAAAACTGAATTACATTGGACTTCAAAGGAGAATTATTTCCCTCTGCACCTCAGAGAACCCCAATTTTCACCCAGGTCCTGCTTGCCATCGTCCAACAAAACGTGCTGACAAAATTTTTCACGATGACAGTGGAGAGCTATTAAATGCACACTGCACAGGGAACCTGAGGCTGCCCCTGGATCCCTGCAAGTGTTCCAGGCCAGGCTGGATGGGACTTGGAGCATCCAACCGGGGATGAGAGGGGAAGGTGTCCCTGCCCACGGAAGGCAGGGTGGCCTTTGAAGGTCCCCTTCAAACCAAATCGCTCTGGGATTCCCCTCCAAAATCACTACCCAAGAGACACAGCAAGCAAAGCAGAGGGACTGCACTCCCAGCTTTTCTTACCTGCACGCACACAGCACGTCGGACATAAAAGCCACAGGGTTAGTCCTGCCAGAGGTGTCCGGCACACATGTGGCAACCGAAGGGAAAGAGGGAGCCTGGGAACACGGAGTAAAAGACACTTTAATTAGGAGTACACCGAGCACTGGCCAGGTCATGCACACAGACAGCTTCAGCGTCCAGTCACACAAAAATCACTTACCTACCAGGGCCTCAGGTACGATGGCTCCTGACGCTGACCAGGTGAACACCTCCGTTTGCCCCGGGGGGTCAAGAATAACATCCCTGGGAAGAAGTCACTGCGAACAACAAAAAGGGAAAATTAGTGAAGCACGGGGTCCTCTTCTGACTAGATTGCCACCAGCATTCAATAGCAAATGCCATGACTATTCTGTTACAGACGAGAAAACCCTGTTCTCCCATACAAACAGGGATGAGATTTATGGGCACGCCTGAAAATTTCCTGTGAGGAACGTTTTGTAACTAAGGAGCAGGTGCTATCTTGAGTTGAAGGCATCGATTTGACAGACACTTAGTACAGCAAACTCTCCAGCAGAGCAATTAATTGCTGCCTATTTGAACAGCAGGGGAGAGAAAATGACAGTCTAATAGAAGACAAGAAAAGCAGAACCGGAATCAGTAGACTTTTCTTCCATCTCTCCCGAGAAAGTCTAGTTTACCTGTTCTAATTCTGTGCCCTTTTCTACATGAAACTTAGACCAAGGCTGAAAAAACAACTAGAAAACACGGAGAGAAGCTTTTTAGAATTTCACAGGATTTTCCCAAACCGATCCCAGAAAAGCAAAACTCGGTAGAATGTACTCACCCCGAGGCATTTTGTCTTTTTTCCATAAGCTTCATCACCTGATTGAAAAAGCAGAGTAGAGGCTCACAACAGGAAAACGTCATCTTCATTTCCTAAAAGAAGCTACATTAATTTGCACAGCTGCAGGCGTGTATCCAGACGTTAAAGTCTTTCAGCTTTTCAGAGGGTGAGAATGCCCTGCTAAGGAAGGCTGAAAAATGCTCGGAGCCTGCCCAGGTCAAAGAGCCCCTCGATTTTGTCTGTGTTCCAGTCCCTGGCTAAAGAAAGGGCAGAAGAAGCGCAGTTGTTGCTTGCCTTTTCCCTCAGAGGTTTTGCCAGGCGCCGGGCCAGCCCGGGCACTGCGGGGGAAGGCCGGCAGTGCCCAAAGCCCGCCGCTTTCCCGGGGGCGTCGCTTGCGAGAGCGCCCCCGAGCGCCGGGCCCTGCCTCACAGTCGCCGCCTGGCGGACACGGCCGGGAGCGGCACTGCAGCCGCGCGCGGCACTGCAGCCGCGCCCCCCCCCCCCCCCCCCTCGGCGAGACCCGCGGCGCCTTTCGCGAGTACGGGCCTTTCTTCCCTAAAACCTGCCCTTGCCTAGGAAAAGCTGAGCAATTCACAGAGTTGCTGTTTCTATCCCAGCTTCCCAAAGGATTTCTCTCTCCCGGCAGCGCAGACAGAGTCCCCGAGGCAGCGCAGACCCTGCCCGCGGGGGGGTGGGGGGACGCAATGCCAGGGCACATCCGAACCCGGCCCTGCGGCGGCACGCAGGTGCAAGTTTCTCCGCAGAGGCGAGAAACTTGCCTGTCGCTTCCCCTGCCTGCAGTCCGCGATGGCCGCGGGAGAGGCAGAAGAGCGGCCGCGCCCAGCTTACCCCGGCGACGATCTCCGTCGGCTCTGGCGCCGTGGGTCGCTTCCTGGGGTGGGGGGGAAGGCGGCGGCGCAGCTCCGACAGCATCTCCAGGGCACGGCGGGACCGACCGAGGCGGCGGCAGGGGCGGGAGCGGGGGCGGGAGCGGGGGCGGGAGCGGAGCGGAGCGGAGCGGAACGGGGAGGGGGGGGCCTCTCGCCGCCGTCTTGAGTGTGGCCTCGGCTAAGTTCCGGTTTTGGCGGCGCCATCTTGAGTGTGGCGTCGGGGCGAACTTCCGGGCCGCGGCCGCCATCTTTAGTGTGGTCGTTCCGGTCCTGGCGGCGCCATCTTTACTGTGGGCTTGGCGGACTTCCGGACCGGGGCCGCCATCTTTAGTGTGGTCGTTCCGGTCCTGACGGCGCCATCTTTACTGTGGGCTTGGCGGACTTCCGGGACGGGGCCTTGGAGGACTTTCGGTCGCTCTCTACTTCCGGTGACCGAGTTTACCCAAATTAGCGTCCCTCCTCGCTAATTTCTGCGCTTTCACCGCAAAAAATCTTCATGTTATTCCCCCCACGCACACCCCGGGAGAGACGGGAGACCGCGAGTCCCGCCCTGCCGCCGGAACCGGCCCTTAACTCGAGCAGGGAGCGCTGCGCCGGCACGAGAGCTACTGCGCATGCGTCGCCGGTCCCGCTCCTGCCTGCCCTTGCTTACCACGTGATCGCCGGCGTCTTGCCAACGACTGCGCACGCGCCGGCGTCGCCACCTTGGCTTCCCCCCCACCCAGCCGCCCGACCGCCCGGCTTCGCTTTCTTACTGCGGCTCCCCCTCCGCTTTTTCGGCTCCCTGGGGTTCCCTCACCCACATTTTGGGGTCCCCTTCTCACATTTTAGGGGTGATGACCCCGCAATTTACGGTTCGGGGGAGGGGGGGAGGAGAGGAAACGGGGTGCCCAAGAAGGGGTTTCTTTTTTTTTTTTTTTCCTCTTTTATTTCATTTTCATTTTATTTCCTTTTTAGTTTTTTTGCCCCTTTTTTTTTTAATTTTCTTTTGATTTTTATATTTCCTTTTTTATTTCGTTTATTTTTTATTCTCTTTATTTTTCATTTTCTCTCCCAGTGCTCCCCAGTAACACCCAGTGCTCCTCAACAACCCCCAGTAACACCCAGTGCTCCCCAGTAAACACCCAGTGCTCCCAAACAACCCCCAGTAACACCCAGTGCTCCCCAAAAATTGACCCAAAACAGACCCAAATCACCCCAAAAGCTGACCCAAAACTGACCCCAAAACCTGACCCCAATCATCCCAAAAGCTGACCCAAAACTGACCCCAATCATCCCAAAAGCTGACCCAAAACTGACCCAAATCACCCCAAACAATGACCCCAAACTGACCCCAAAAACTGACCCAAATCATCCCAAAAACTGACCCAAAACTCTGCATTTATTTGGCATCATTTCCTCTCAAAAACAACAGCTCCGATTTAGTTGATTGCTAAAGCCATCATTTTAAAATCATCTCAGGAATCAAAAGGGACTGGAAAACACACAGAAATCATTCCTGCACCCACCAAATCATTAGGAATTGGAACCCGATTCCCTCATCTCTCTCCTTGTTCTTCTTGGCTGGAAAACCTGTTGAGACACAGCAAGCAAAGCAGAGGGACTGCACTCCCAGCTTTTCTTACCTGCACGCACACAGCACGTGGGACATAAAAGCCACAGGGTTAGTCCTGCCAGAGCCGTCCGGCACATCCACGGCAACCGAAGGGAAAGAGGGAGCCTGGGAACACAGAGTAAAAGACACTTTAATTAGGACTACACCGAGCACCAGGTCATTCACACAGCTTCACTGTCCAGTCACACAAAAAGCACTCACCGAGGCTTCAGGGAGGATGGTTCCTGACGCTGACCAGGTGAATACCTCCCTGGAAGCCCGCTCCGCTCATGCCAGGCACCAGGGCTCCCCCAGAAGGGCTTTGCCAAGCATCCAAGGGAAATTAAAATTACAGCCTGGGCAGGAAATTAAAATTACAGTCCGGCAGGACCGTTCCTGGCCAAGGCCACCGGTCCGTGCAAGTCAGACCACTCACCACCCGGGGCGGGGATTATCAGGGGCACACCTCCAGCTTTTATTCTCCAGAAACTCCAGTTCTTTCTGGCACCGCTTGCCAGAAAGTCCAACAAAACGTGCTGACAAAATTTTTCATGATGACAGTGGAGAGCTATTAAATGCACACTGCACAGGGAACCTGAGGCTGCCCCTGGATCCCTGCAAGTGTTCCAGGCCAGGCTGGATGGGACTTGGAGCATCCAGCCGGGGATGAGAGGGGAAGGTGTCCCTGCCCACGGAAGGCAGGGTGGCCTTTGAAGGTCCCCTTCAAACCAAATCGCTCTGGGATTCCCCTCCAAAATCACTACCCAAGAGACACAGCAAGCAAAGCAGAGGGACTGCACTCCCAGCTTTTCTTACCTGCAGGCACACAGCACGTCGGACATAAAAGCCACAGGGTTAGTCCTGCCAGAGGTGTCCGGCACATCCACGGCAACCGAAGGGAAAGAGGGAGCCTGGGAAAACAGAGTAAAAGACACTTTAATTAGGACTACACCGAGCACCGGCCAGGTCATTCACACAGCTTCACTGTCCAGTCACACAAAAAGCACTCACCGAGGCTTCAGGGAGGATGGTTCCTGACGCTGACCAGGTGAATACCTCCCTGGAAGCCCGCTCCGCTCATGCCAGGCACTAGGGCTCACCCAGGGGGGCTTTGCCAAGCATCCAAGGGAAATTAAAATTACAGCCTGGGCAGGAAATTAAAATTACAGTCCGGCAGGACCGCTCCTGGCCAAGGCCACCGGTCCGTGCAAGTCAGACCACTCACCACCCGGGGCGGGGATTATCAGGGGCACACCTCCAGCTTTTATTCTCCAGAAACTCCAGTTCTTTCTGGCACCGCTTGCTTCAGTCTTCCCCTGTTGGAAGAGGTCACTTTAGTCTTTCGACGGGCCAGACTGCCAAAGCCCGGCCAGTCCATTCCCACGAGGAAAGGTAGCTTGGTCTTGGACAGGATACTGGGGGGGGGAGACACAAAATAAAAGTTTAATTTAAAACTTCCTGGAAGAGAAAGCCATTCAAACATAAGGCAGACAAGACTCATGCAAAACTGAATTACATTGGACTTCAAAGGAGAATTATTTCCCTCTGCACCTCAGAGAACCCCAGTTTTCACCCAGGTCCTGCTTGCCATCGTCCAACAAAACGTGCTGACAAAATTTTTCATGATGACAGTGGAGAGCTATTAAATGCACACTGCACAGGGAACCTGAGGCTGCCCCTGGATCCCTGCAAGTGTTCCAGGCCAAGCTGGATGGGACTTGGAGCATCCAGCCGGGGATGAGAGGGGAAGGTGTCCCTGCCCACGGAAGGCAGGGTGGCCTTTGAAGGTCCCCTTCAAACCAAATCGCTCTGGGATTCCCCTCCAAAATCACTACCCAAGAGACACAGCAAGCAAAGCAGAGGGACTGCACTCCCAGCTTTTCTTACCTGCACGCACACAGCACGTTGGACATAAAAGCCACAGGGTTAGTCCTGCCAGAGGTGTCCGGCACATCCACGGCAATCGAAGGGAAAGAGGGAGCCTGGGAACACGGAGTAAAAGACACTTTAATTAGGACTACACCGAGCACCAGCCAGGTCATTCACACAGCTTCACTGTCCAGTCACACAAAAAGCACTCACCGAGGCTTCAGGGAGGATGGTTCCTGACGCTGACCAGGTGAATACCTCCCTGGAAGCCCGCTCCGCTCATGCCAGGCACTAGGGCTCACCCAGGGGGGCTTTGCCAAGCATCCAAGGGAAATTAAAATTACAGCCTGGGCAGGAAATTAAAATTACAGTCCGGCAGGACCGCTCCTGGCCAAGGCCACCGGTCCGTGCAAGTCAGACCACTCACCAGCCGGGGCGGGGATTATCAGGGGCACACCTCCAGCTTTTATTCTCCAGAAACTCCAGTTCTTTCTGGTACCGCTTGCCAGAAAGTCTTCCCCTGCTGGAAGAGGTCACTTTAGTCTTTCGAGGGGCCAGACTGCCAATGCCCGGCCAGTCCATTCCCACGAGGAAAGGTAGCTTGGTCTTGGACAGGATACTGGGAGGGGAGACACAAAATAAAAGTTTAATTTAAAACTTCCTGGAAGAGAAAGCCATTCAAACATAAGGCAGACAAGACTCATGCAAAACTGAATTACATTGGACTTCAAAGGAGAATTATTTCCCTCTGCACCTCAGAGAACCCCAATTTTCACCCAGGTCCTGCTTGCCATCGTCCAACAAAACGTGCTGACAAAATTTTTCACGATGACAGTGGAGAGCTATTAAATGCACACTGCACAGGGAACCTGAGGCTGCCCCTGGATCCCTGCAAGTGTTCCAGGCCAGGCTGGATGGGACTTGGAGCATCCAACCGGGGATGAGAGGGGAAGGTGTCCCTGCCCACGGAAGGCAGGGTGGCCTTTGAAGGTCCCCTTCAAACCAAATCGCTCTGGGATTCCCCTCCAAAATCACTACCCAAGAGACACAGCAAGCAAAGCAGAGGGACTGCACTCCCAGCTTTTCTTACCTGCACGCACACAGCACGTCGGACATAAAAGCCACAGGGTTAGTCCTGCCAGAGGTGTCCGGCACACATGTGGCAACCGAAGGGAAAGAGGGAGCCTGGGAACACGGAGTAAAAGACACTTTAATTAGGAGTACACCGAGCACTGGCCAGGTCATGCACACAGACAGCTTCAGCGTCCAGTCACACAAAAATCACTTACCTACCAGGGCCTCAGGTACGATGGCTCCTGACGCTGACCAGGTGAACACCTCCGTTTGCCCCGGGGGGTCAAGAATAACATCCCTGGGAAGAAGTCACTGCGAACAACAAAAAGGGAAAATTAGTGAAGCACGGGGTCCTCTTCTGACTAGATTGCCACCAGCATTCAATAGCAAATGCCATGACTATTCTGTTACAGACGAGAAAACCCTGTTCTCCCATACAAACAGGGATGAGATTTATGGGCACGCCTGAAAATTTCCTGTGAGGAACGTTTTGTAACTAAGGAGCAGGTGCTATCTTGAGTTGAAGGCATCGATTTGACAGACACTTAGTACAGCAAACTCTCCAGCAGAGCAATTAATTGCTGCCTATTTGAACAGCAGGGGAGAGAAAATGACAGTCTAATAGAAGACAAGAAAAGCAGAACCGGAATCAGTAGACTTTTCTTCCATCTCTCCCGAGAAAGTCTAGTTTACCTGTTCTAATTCTGTGCCCTTTTCTACATGAAACTTAGACCAAGGCTGAAAAAACAACTAGAAAACACGGAGAGAAGCTTTTTAGAATTTCACAGGATTTTCCCAAACCGATCCCAGAAAAGCAAAACTCGGTAGAATGTACTCACCCCGAGGCATTTTGTCTTTTTTCCATAAGCTTCATCACCTGATTGAAAAAGCAGAGTAGAGGCTCACAACAGGAAAACGTCATCTTCATTTCCTAAAAGAAGCTACATTAATTTGCACAGCTGCAGGCGTGTATCCAGACGTTAAAGTCTTTCAGCTTTTCAGAGGGTGAGAATGCCCTGCTAAGGAAGGCTGAAAAATGCTCGGAGCCTGCCCAGGTCAAAGAGCCCCTCGATTTTGTCTGTGTTCCAGTCCCTGGCTAAAGAAAGGGCAGAAGAAGCGCAGTTGTTGCTTGCCTTTTCCCTCAGAGGTTTTGCCAGGCGCCGGGCCAGCCCGGGCACTGCGGGGGAAGGCCGGCAGTGCCCAAAGCCCGCCGCTTTCCCGGGGGCGTCGCTTGCGAGAGCGCCCCCGAGCGCCGGGCCCTGCCTCACAGTCGCCGCCTGGCGGACACGGCCGGGAGCGGCACTGCAGCCGCGCGCGGCACTGCAGCCGCGCCCCCCCCCCCCCCCCTCGGCGAGACCCGCGGCGCCTTTCGCGAGTACGGGCCTTTCTTCCCTAAAACCTGCCCTTGCCTAGGAAAAGCTGAGCAATTCACAGAGTTGCTGTTTCTATCCCAGCTTCCCAAAGGATTTCTCTCTCCCGGCAGCGCAGACAGAGTCCCCGAGGCAGCGCAGACCCTGCCCGCGGGGGGGTGGGGGGACGCAATGCCAGGGCACATCCGAACCCGGCCCTGCGGCGGCACGCAGGTGCAAGTTTCTCCGCAGAGGCGAGAAACTTGCCTGTCGCTTCCCCTGCCTGCAGTCCGCGATGGCCGCGGGAGAGGCAGAAGAGCGGCCGCGCCCAGCTTACCCCGGCGACGATCTCCGTCGGCTCTGGCGCCGTGGGTCGCTTCCTGGGGTGGGGGGGAAGGCGGCGGCGCAGCTCCGACAGCATCTCCAGGGCACGGCGGGACCGACCGAGGCGGCGGCAGGGGCGGGAGCGGGGGCGGGAGCGGGGGCGGGAGCGGAGCGGAGCGGAGCGGAACGGGGAGGGGGGGGCCTCTCGCCGCCGTCTTGAGTGTGGCCTCGGCTAAGTTCCGGTTTTGGCGGCGCCATCTTGAGTGTGGCGTCGGGGCGAACTTCCGGGCCGCGGCCGCCATCTTTAGTGTGGTCGTTCCGGTCCTGGCGGCGCCATCTTTACTGTGGGCTTGGCGGACTTCCGGACCGGGGCCGCCATCTTTAGTGTGGTCGTTCCGGTCCTGACGGCGCCATCTTTATTGTGGGCTTGGCGGACTTCCGGGACGGGGCCTTGGAGGACTTTCGGTCGCTCTCTACTTCCGGTGACCGAGTTTACCCAAATTAGCGTCCCTCCTCGCTAATTTCTGCGCTTTCACCGCAAAAAATCTTCATGTTATTCCCCCCACGCACACCCCGGGAGAGACGGGAGACCGCGAGTCCCGCCCTGCCGCCGGAACCGGCCCTTAACTCGAGCAGGGAGCGCTGCGCCGGCACGAGAGCTACTGCGCATGCGTCGCCGGTCCCGCTCCTGCCTGCCCTTGCTTACCACGTGATCGCCGGCGTCTTGCCAACGACTGCGCACGCGCCGGCGTCGCCACCTTGGCTTCCCCCCCACCCAGCCGCCCGACCGCCCGGCTTCGCTTTCTTACTGCGGCTCCCCCTCCGCTTTTTCGGCTCCCTGGGGTTCCCTCACCCACATTTTGGGGTCCCCTTCTCACATTTTAGGGGTGATGACCCCGCAATTTACGGTTCGGGGGAGGGGGGGAGGAGAGGAAACGGGGTGCCCAAGAAGGGGTTTCTTTTTTTTTTTTTTTCCTCTTTTATTTCATTTTCATTTTATTTCCTTTTAGTTTTTTTGCCCCTTTTTTTTTTAATTTTCTTTTGATTTTTATATTTCCTTTTTTATTTCGTTTATTTTTTATTCTCTTTATTTTTCATTTTCTCTCCCAGTGCTCCCCAGTAACACCCAGTGCTCCTCAACAACCCCCAGTAACACCCAGTGCTCCCCAGTAAACACCCAGTGCTCCCAAACAACCCCCAGTAACACCCAGTGCTCCCCAAAAATTGACCCAAAACAGACCCAAATCACCCCAAAAGCTGACCCAAAACTGACCCCAAAACCTGACCCCAATCATCCCAAAAGCTGACCCAAAACTGACCCCAATCATCCCAAAAGCTGACCCAAAACTGACCCAAATCACCCCAAACAATGACCCCAAACTGACCCCAAAAACTGACCCAAATCATCCCAAAAACTGACCCAAAACTCTGCATTTATTTGGCATCATTTCCTCTCAAAAACAACAGCTCCGATTTAGTTGATTGCTAAAGCCATCATTTTAAAATCATCTCAGGAATCAAAAGGGACTGGAAAACACACAGAAATCATTCCTGCACCCACCAAATCATTAGGAATTGGAACCCGATTCCCTCATCTCTCTCCTTGTTCTTCTTGGCTGGAAAACCTGTTGAGACACAGCAAGCAAAGCAGAGGGACTGCACTCCCAGCTTTTCTTACCTGCACGCACACAGCACGTGGGACATAAAAGCCACAGGGTTAGTCCTGCCAGAGCCGTCCGGCACATCCACGGCAACCGAAGGGAAAGAGGGAGCCTGGGAACACAGAGTAAAAGACACTTTAATTAGGACTACACCGAGCACTGGCCAGGTCATTCACACAGCTTCACTGTCCAGTCACACAAAAAGCACTCACCGAGGCTTCAGGGAGGATGGTTCCTGACGCTGACCAGGTGAATACCTCCCTGGAAGCCCGCTCCGCTCATGCCAGGCACCAGGGCTCCCCCAGAAGGGCTTTGCCAAGCATCCAAGGGAAATTAAAATTACAGCCTGGGCAGGAAATTAAAATTACAGTCCGGCAGGACCGTTCCTGGCCAAGGCCACCGGTCCGTGCAAGTCAGACCACTCACCACCCGGGGCGGGGATTATCAGGGGCACACCTCCAGCTTTTATTCTCCAGAAACTCCAGTTCTTTCTGGCACCGCTTGCCAGAAAGTCCAACAAAACGTGCTGACAAAATTTTTCATGATGACAGTGGAGAGCTATTAAATGCACACTGCACAGGGAACCTGAGGCTGCCCCTGGATCCCTGCAAGTGTTCCAGGCCAGGCTGGATGGGACTTGGAGCATCCAGCCGGGGATGAGAGGGGAAGGTGTCCCTGCCCACGGAAGGCAGGGTGGCCTTTGAAGGTCCCCTTCAAACCAAATCGCTCTGGGATTCCCCTCCAAAATCACTACCCAAGAGACACAGCAAGCAAAGCAGAGGGACTGCACTCCCAGCTTTTCTTACCTGCACGCACACAGCACGTCGGACATAAAAGCCACAGGGTTAGTCCTGCCAGAGGTGTCCGGCACATCCACGGCAATCGAAGGGAAAGAGGGAGCCTGGGAAAACAGAGTAAAAGACACTTTAATTAGGACTACACCGAGCACTGGCCAGGTCATTCACACAGCTTCACTGTCCAGTCACACAAAAAGCACTCACCGAGGCTTCAGGGAGGATGGTTCCTGACGCTGACCAGGTGAATACCTCCCTGGAAGCCCGCTCCGCTCATGCCAGGCACTAGGGCTCACCCAGGGGGGCTTTGCCAAGCATCCAAGGGAAATTAAAATTACAGCCTGGGCAGGAAATTAAAATTACAGTCCGGCAGGACCGCTCCTGGCCAAGGCCACCGGTCCGTGCAAGTCAGACCACTCACCACCCGGGGCGGGGATTATCAGGGGCACACCTCCAGCTTTTATTCTCCAGAAACTCCAGTTCTTTCTGGCACCGCTTGCTTCAGTCTTCCCCTGTTGGAAGAGGTCACTTTAGTCTTTCGACGGGCCAGACTGCCAAAGCCCGGCCAGTCCATTCCCACGAGGAAAGGTAGCTTGGTCTTGGACAGGATACTGGGGGGGGAGACACAAAATAAAAGTTTAATTTAAAACTTCCTGGAAGAGAAAGCCATTCAAACATAAGGCAGACAAGACTCATGCAAAACTGAATTACATTGGACTTCAAAGGAGAATTATTTCCCTCTGCACCTCAGAGAACCCCAGTTTTCACCCAGGTCCTGCTTGCCATCGTCCAACAAAACGTGCTGACAAAATTTTTCATGATGACAGTGGAGAGCTATTAAATGCACACTGCACAGGGAACCTGAGGCTGCCCCTGGATCCCTGCAAGTGTTCCAGGCCAAGCTGGATGGGACTTGGAGCATCCAGCCGGGGATGAGAGGGGAAGGTGTCCCTGCCCACGGAAGGCAGGGTGGCCTTTGAAGGTCCCCTTCAAACCAAATCGCTCTGGGATTCCCCTCCAAAATCACTACCCAAGAGACACAGCAAGCAAAGCAGAGGGACTGCACTCCCAGCTTTTCTTACCTGCACGCACACAGCACGTTGGACATAAAAGCCACAGGGTTAGTCCTGCCAGAGGTGTCCGGCACATCCACGGCAATCGAAGGGAAAGAGGGAGCCTGGGAACACGGAGTAAAAGACACTTTAATTAGGACTACACCGAGCACCAGCCAGGTCATTCACACAGCTTCACTGTCCAGTCACACAAAAAGCACTCACCGAGGCTTCAGGGAGGATGGTTCCTGACGCTGACCAGGTGAATACCTCCCTGGAAGCCCGCTCCGCTCATGCCAGGCACTAGGGCTCACCCAGGGGGGCTTTGCCAAGCATCCAAGGGAAATTAAAATTACAGCCTGGGCAGGAAATTAAAATTACAGTCCGGCAGGACCGCTCCTGGCCAAGGCCACCGGTCCGTGCAAGTCAGACCACTCACCAGCCGGGGCGGGGATTATCAGGGGCACACCTCCAGCTTTTATTCTCCAGAAACTCCAGTTCTTTCTGGTACCGCTTGCCAGAAAGTCTTCCCCTGCTGGAAGAGGTCACTTTAGTCTTTCGAGGGGCCAGACTGCCAATGCCCGGCCAGTCCATTCCCACGAGGAAAGGTAGCTTGGTCTTGGACAGGATACTGGGAGGGGAGACACAAAATAAAAGTTTAATTTAAAACTTCCTGGAAGAGAAAGCCATTCAAACATAAGGCAGACAAGACTCATGCAAAACTGAATTACATTGGACTTCAAAGGAGAATTATTTCCCTCTGCACCTCAGAGAACCCCAGTTTTCACCCAGGTCCTGCTTGCCATCGTCCAACAAAACGTGCTGACAAAATTTTTCATGATGACAGTGGAGAGCTATTAAATGCACACTGCACAGGGAACCTGAGGCTGCCCCTGGATCCCTGCAAGTGTTCCAGGCCAGGCTGGATGGGACTTGGAGCATCCAACCGGGGATGAGAGGGGAAGGTGTCCCTGCCCACGGAAGGCAGGGTGGCCTTTGAAGGTCCCCTTCAAACCAAATCGCTCTGGGATTCCCCTCCAAAATCACTACCCAAGAGACACAGCAAGCAAAGCAGAGGGACTGCACTCCCAGCTTTTCTTACCTGCACGCACACAGCACGTCGGACATAAAAGCCACAGGGTTAGTCCTGCCAGAGGTGTCCGGCACACATGTGGCAACCGAAGGGAAAGAGGGAGCCTGGGAACACGGAGTAAAAGACACTTTAATTAGGAGTACACCGAGCACTGGCCAGGTCATGCACACAGACAGCTTCAGCGTCCAGTCACACAAAAATCACTTACCTACCAGGGCCTCAGGTACGATGGCTCCTGACGCTGACCAGGTGAACACCTCCGTTTGCCCCGGGGGGTCAAGAATAACATCCCTGGGAAGAAGTCACTGCGAACAACAAAAAGGGAAAATTAGTGAAGCACGGGGTCCTCTTCTGACTAGATTGCCACCAGCATTCAATAGCAAATGCCATGACTATTCTGTTACAGACGAGAAAACCCTGTTCTCCCATACAAACAGGGATGAGATTTATGGGCACGCCTGAAAATTTCCTGTGAGGAACGTTTTGTAACTAAGGAGCAGGTGCTATCTTGAGTTGAAGGCATCGATTTGACAGACACTTAGTACAGCAAACTCTCCAGCAGAGCAATTAATTGCTGCCTATTTGAACAGCAGGGGAGAGAAAATGACAGTCTAATAGAAGACAAGAAAAGCAGAACCGGAATCAGTAGACTTTTCTTCCATCTCTCCCGAGAAAGTCTAGTTTACCTGTTCTAATTCTGTGCCCTTTTCTACATGAAACTTAGACCAAGGCTGAAAAAACAACTAGAAAACACGGAGAGAAGCTTTTTAGAATTTCACAGGATTTTCCCAAACCGATCCCAGAAAAGCAAAACTCGGTAGAATGTACTCACCCCGAGGCATTTTGTCTTTTTTCCATAAGCTTCATCACCTGATTGAAAAAGCAGAGTAGAGGCTCACAACAGGAAAACGTCATCTTCATTTCCTAAAAGAAGCTACATTAATTTGCACAGCTGCAGGCGTGTATCCAGACGTTAAAGTCTTTCAGCTTTTCAGAGGGTGAGAATGCCCTGCTAAGGAAGGCTGAAAAATGCTCGGAGCCTGCCCAGGTCAAAGAGCCCCTCGATTTTGTCTGTGTTCCAGTCCCTGGCTAAAGAAAGGGCAGAAGAAGCGCAGTTGTTGCTTGCCTTTTCCCTCAGAGGTTTTGCCAGGCGCCGGGCCAGCCCGGGCACTGCGGGGGAAGGCCGGCAGTGCCCAAAGCCCGCCGCTTTCCCGGGGGCGTCGCTTGCGAGAGCGCCCCCGAGCGCCGGGCCCTGCCTCACAGTCGCCGCCTGGCGGACACGGCCGGGAGCGGCACTGCAGCCGCGCGCGGCACTGCAGCCGCGCCCCCCCCCCCCCCCCCTCGGCGAGACCCGCGGCGCCTTTCGCGAGTACGGGCCTTTCTTCCCTAAAACCTGCCCTTGCCTAGGAAAAGCTGAGCAATTCACAGAGTTGCTGTTTCTATCCCAGCTTCCCAAAGGATTTCTCTCTCCCGGCAGCGCAGACAGAGTCCCCGAGGCAGCGCAGACCCTGCCCGCGGGGGGGTGGGGGGACGCAATGCCAGGGCACATCCGAACCCGGCCCTGCGGCGGCACGCAGGTGCAAGTTTCTCCGCAGAGGCGAGAAACTTGCCTGTCGCTTCCCCTGCCTGCAGTCCGCGATGGCCGCGGGAGAGGCAGAAGAGCGGCCGCGCCCAGCTTACCCCGGCGACGATCTCCGTCGGCTCTGGCGCCGTGGGTCGCTTCCTGGGGTGGGGGGGAAGGCGGCGGCGCAGCTCCGACAGCATCTCCAGGGCACGGCGGGACCGACCGAGGCGGCGGCAGGGGCGGGAGCGGGGGCGGGAGCGGGGGCGGGAGCGGAGCGGAGCGGAGCGGAACGGGGAGGGGGGGGCCTCTCGCCGCCGTCTTGAGTGTGGCCTCGGCTAAGTTCCGGTTTTGGCGGCGCCATCTTGAGTGTGGCGTCGGGGCGAACTTCCGGGCCGCGGCCGCCATCTTTAGTGTGGTCGTTCCGGTCCTGGCGGCGCCATCTTTACTGTGGGCTTGGCGGACTTCCGGACCGGGGCCGCCATCTTTAGTGTGGTCGTTCCGGTCCTGACGGCGCCATCTTTACTGTGGGCTTGGCGGACTTCCGGGACGGGGCCTTGGAGGACTTTCGGTCGCTCTCTACTTCCGGTGACCGAGTTTACCCAAATTAGCGTCCCTCCTCGCTAATTTCTGCGCTTTCACCGCAAAAAATCTTCATGTTATTCCCCCCACGCACACCCCGGGAGAGACGGGAGACCGCGAGTCCCGCCCTGCCGCCGGAACCGGCCCTTAACTCGAGCAGGGAGCGCTGCGCCGGCACGAGAGCTACTGCGCATGCGTCGCCGGTCCCGCTCCTGCCTGCCCTTGCTTACCACGTGATCGCCGGCGTCTTGCCAACGACTGCGCACGCGCCGGCGTCGCCACCTTGGCTTCCCCCCCACCCAGCCGCCCGACCGCCCGGCTTCGCTTTCTTACTGCGGCTCCCCCTCCGCTTTTTCGGCTCCCTGGGGTTCCCTCACCCACATTTTGGGGTCCCCTTCTCACATTTTAGGGGTGATGACCCCGCAATTTACGGTTCGGGGGAGGGGGGGAGGAGAGGAAACGGGGTGCCCAAGAAGGGGTTTCTTTTTTTTTTTTTTTCCTCTTTTATTTCATTTTCATTTTATTTCCTTTTTAGTTTTTTTGCCCCTTTTTTTTTTAATTTTCTTTTGATTTTTATATTTCCTTTTTTATTTCGTTTATTTTTTATTCTCTTTATTTTTCATTTTCTCTCCCAGTGCTCCCCAGTAACACCCAGTGCTCCTCAACAACCCCCAGTAACACCCAGTGCTCCCCTGTAAACACCCAGTGCTCCCAAACAACCCCCAGTAACACCCAGTGCTCCCCAAAAATTGACCCAAAACAGACCCAAATCACCCCAAAAGCTGACCCAAAACTGACCCCAAAACCTGACCCCAATCATCCCAAAAGCTGACCCAAAACTGACCCCAATCATCCCAAAAGCTGACCCAAAACTGACCCAAATCACCCCAAACAATGACCCCAAACTGACCCCAAAAACTGACCCAAATCATCCCAAAAACTGACCCAAAACTCTGCATTTATTTGGCATCATTTCCTCTCAAAAACAACAGCTCCGATTTAGTTGATTGCTAAAGCCATCATTTTAAAATCATCTCAGGAATCAAAAGGGACTGGAAAACACACAGAAATCATTCCTGCACCCACCAAATCATTAGGAATTGGAACCCGATTCCCTCATCTCTCTCCTTGTTCTTCTTGGCTGGAAAACCTGTTGAGACACAGCAAGCAAAGCAGAGGGACTGCACTCCCAGCTTTTCTTACCTGCACGCACACAGCACGTGGGACATAAAAGCCACAGGGTTAGTCCTGCCAGAGCCGTCCGGCACATCCACGGCAACCGAAGGGAAAGAGGGAGCCTGGGAACACAGAGTAAAAGACACTTTAATTAGGACTACACCGAGCACTGGCCAGGTCATTCACACAGCTTCACTGTCCAGTCACACAAAAAGCACTCACCGAGGCTTCAGGGAGGATGGTTCCTGACGCTGACCAGGTGAATACCTCCCTGGAAGCCCGCTCCGCTCATGCCAGGCACCAGGGCTCCCCCAGAAGGGCTTTGCCAAGCATCCAAGGGAAATTAAAATTACAGCCTGGGCAGGAAATTAAAATTACAGTCCGGCAGGACCGTTCCTGGCCAAGGCCACCGGTCCGTGCAAGTCAGACCACTCACCACCCGGGGCGGGGATTATCAGGGGCACACCTCCAGCTTTTATTCTCCAGAAACTCCAGTTCTTTCTGGCACCGCTTGCCAGAAAGTCCAACAAAACGTGCTGACAAAATTTTTCATGATGACAGTGGAGAGCTATTAAATGCACACTGCACAGGGAACCTGAGGCTGCCCCTGGATCCCTGCAAGTGTTCCAGGCCAGGCTGGATGGGACTTGGAGCATCCAGCCGGGGATGAGAGGGGAAGGTGTCCCTGCCCATGGAAGGCAGGGTGGCCTTTGAAGGTCCCCTTCAAACCAAATCGCTCTGGGATTCCCCTCCAAAATCACTACCCAAGAGACACAGCAAGCAAAGCAGAGGGACTGCACTCCCAGCTTTTCTTACCTGCACGCACACAGCACGTCGGACATAAAAGCCACAGGGTTAGTCCTGCCAGAGGTGTCCGGCACATCCACGGCAATCGAAGGGAAAGAGGGAGCCTGGGAAAACAGAGTAAAAGACACTTTAATTAGGACTACACCGAGCACTGGCCAGGTCATTCACACAGCTTCACTGTCCAGTCACACAAAAAGCACTCACCGAGGCTTCAGGGAGGATGGTTCCTGACGCTGACCAGGTGAATACCTCCCTGGAAGCCCGCTCCGCTCATGCCAGGCACTAGGGCTCACCCAGGGGGGCTTTGCCAAGCATCCAAGGGAAATTAAAATTACAGCCTGGGCAGGAAATTAAAATTACAGTCCGGCAGGACCGCTCCTGGCCAAGGCCACCGGTCCGTGCAAGTCAGACCACTCACCACCCGGGGCGGGGATTATCAGGGGCACACCTCCAGCTTTTATTCTCCAGAAACTCCAGTTCTTTCTGGCACCGCTTGCTTCAGTCTTCCCCTGTTGGAAGAGGTCACTTTAGTCTTTCGACGGGCCAGACTGCCAAAGCCCGGCCAGTCCATTCCCACGAGGAAAGGTAGCTTGGTCTTGGACAGGATACTGGGGGGGGGAGACACAAAATAAAAGTTTAATTTAAAACTTCCTGGAAGAGAAAGCCATTCAAACATAAGGCAGACAAGACTCATGCAAAACTGAATTACATTGGACTTCAAAGGAGAATTATTTCCCTCTGCACCTCAGAGAACCCCAGTTTTCACCCAGGTCCTGCTTGCCATCGTCCAACAAAACGTGCTGACAAAATTTTTCATGATGACAGTGGAGAGCTATTAAATGCACACTGCACAGGGAACCTGAGGCTGCCCCTGGATCCCTGCAAGTGTTCCAGGCCAAGCTGGATGGGACTTGGAGCATCCAGCCGGGGATGAGAGGGGAAGGTGTCCCTGCCCACGGAAGGCAGGGTGGCCTTTGAAGGTCCCCTTCAAACCAAATCGCTCTGGGATTCCCCTCCAAAATCACTACCCAAGAGACACAGCAAGCAAAGCAGAGGGACTGCACTCCCAGCTTTTCTTACCTGCACGCACACAGCACGTTGGACATAAAAGCCACAGGGTTAGTCCTGCCAGAGGTGTCCGGCACATCCACGGCAATCGAAGGGAAAGAGGGAGCCTGGGAACACGGAGTAAAAGACACTTTAATTAGGACTACACCGAGCACCAGCCAGGTCATTCACACAGCTTCACTGTCCAGTCACACAAAAAGCACTCACCGAGGCTTCAGGGAGGATGGTTCCTGACGCTGACCAGGTGAATACCTCCCTGGAAGCCCGCTCCGCTCATGCCAGGCACTAGGGCTCACCCAGGGGGGCTTTGCCAAGCATCCAAGGGAAATTAAAATTACAGCCTGGGCAGGAAATTAAAATTACAGTCCGGCAGGACCGCTCCTGGCCAAGGCCACCGGTCCGTGCAAGTCAGACCACTCACCAGCCGGGGCGGGGATTATCAGGGGCACACCTCCAGCTTTTATTCTCCAGAAACTCCAGTTCTTTCTGGTACCGCTTGCCAGAAAGTCTTCCCCTGCTGGAAGAGGTCACTTTAGTCTTTCGAGGGGCCAGACTGCCAATGCCCGGCCAGTCCATTCCCACGAGGAAAGGTAGCTTGGTCTTGGACAGGATACTGGGAGGGGAGACACAAAATAAAAGTTTAATTTAAAACTTCCTGGAAGAGAAAGCCATTCAAACATAAGGCAGACAAGACTCATGCAAAACTGAATTACATTGGACTTCAAAGGAGAATTATTTCCCTCTGCACCTCAGAGAACCCCAATTTTCACCCAGGTCCTGCTTGCCATCGTCCAACAAAACGTGCTGACAAAATTTTTCACGATGACAGTGGAGAGCTATTAAATGCACACTGCACAGGGAACCTGAGGCTGCCCCTGGATCCCTGCAAGTGTTCCAGGCCAGGCTGGATGGGACTTGGAGCATCCAACCGGGGATGAGAGGGGAAGGTGTCCCTGCCCACGGAAGGCAGGGTGGCCTTTGAAGGTCCCCTTCAAACCAAATCGCTCTGGGATTCCCCTCCAAAATCACTACCCAAGAGACACAGCAAGCAAAGCAGAGGGACTGCACTCCCAGCTTTTCTTACCTGCACGCACACAGCACGTCGGACATAAAAGCCACAGGGTTAGTCCTGCCAGAGGTGTCCGGCACACATGTGGCAACCGAAGGGAAAGAGGGAGCCTGGGAACACGGAGTAAAAGACACTTTAATTAGGAGTACACCGAGCACTGGCCAGGTCATGCACACAGACAGCTTCAGCGTCCAGTCACACAAAAATCACTTACCTACCAGGGCCTCAGGTACGATGGCTCCTGACGCTGACCAGGTGAACACCTCCGTTTGCCCCGGGGGGTCAAGAATAACATCCCTGGGAAGAAGTCACTGCGAACAACAAAAAGGGAAAATTAGTGAAGCACGGGGTCCTCTTCTGACTAGATTGCCACCAGCATTCAATAGCAAATGCCATGACTATTCTGTTACAGACGAGAAAACCCTGTTCTCCCATACAAACAGGGATGAGATTTATGGGCACGCCTGAAAATTTCCTGTGAGGAACGTTTTGTAACTAAGGAGCAGGTGCTATCTTGAGTTGAAGGCATCGATTTGACAGACACTTAGTACAGCAAACTCTCCAGCAGAGCAATTAATTGCTGCCTATTTGAACAGCAGGGGAGAGAAAATGACAGTCTAATAGAAGACAAGAAAAGCAGAACCGGAATCAGTAGACTTTTCTTCCATCTCTCCCGAGAAAGTCTAGTTTACCTGTTCTAATTCTGTGCCCTTTTCTACATGAAACTTAGACCAAGGCTGAAAAAACAACTAGAAAACACGGAGAGAAGCTTTTTAGAATTTCACAGGATTTTCCCAAACCGATCCCAGAAAAGCAAAACTCGGTAGAATGTACTCACCCCGAGGCATTTTGTCTTTTTTCCATAAGCTTCATCACCTGATTGAAAAAGCAGAGTAGAGGCTCACAACAGGAAAACGTCATCTTCATTTCCTAAAAGAAGCTACATTAATTTGCACAGCTGCAGGCGTGTATCCAGACGTTAAAGTCTTTCAGCTTTTCAGAGGGTGAGAATGCCCTGCTAAGGAAGGCTGAAAAATGCTCGGAGCCTGCCCAGGTCAAAGAGCCCCTCGATTTTGTCTGTGTTCCAGTCCCTGGCTAAAGAAAGGGCAGAAGAAGCGCAGTTGTTGCTTGCCTTTTCCCTCAGAGGTTTTGCCAGGCGCCGGGCCAGCCCGGGCACTGCGGGGGAAGGCCGGCAGTGCCCAAAGCCCGCCGCTTTCCCGGGGGCGTCGCTTGCGAGAGCGCCCCCGAGCGCCGGGCCCTGCCTCACAGTCGCCGCCTGGCGGACACGGCCGGGAGCGGCACTGCAGCCGCGCGCGGCACTGCAGCCGCGCCCCCCCCCCCCCCCCCTCGGCGAGACCCGCGGCGCCTTTCGCGAGTACGGGCCTTTCTTCCCTAAAACCTGCCCTTGCCTAGGAAAAGCTGAGCAATTCACAGAGTTGCTGTTTCTATCCCAGCTTCCCAAAGGATTTCTCTCTCCCGGCAGCGCAGACAGAGTCCCCGAGGCAGCGCAGACCCTGCCCGCGGGGGGGTGGGGGGACGCAATGCCAGGGCACATCCGAACCCGGCCCTGCGGCGGCACGCAGGTGCAAGTTTCTCCGCAGAGGCGAGAAACTTGCCTGTCGCTTCCCCTGCCTGCAGTCCGCGATGGCCGCGGGAGAGGCAGAAGAGCGGCCGCGCCCAGCTTACCCCGGCGACGATCTCCGTCGGCTCTGGCGCCGTGGGTCGCTTCCTGGGGTGGGGGGGAAGGCGGCGGCGCAGCTCCGACAGCATCTCCAGGGCACGGCGGGACCGACCGAGGCGGCGGCAGGGGCGGGAGCGGGGGCGGGAGCGGGGGCGGGAGCGGAGCGGAGCGGAGCGGAACGGGGAGGGGGGGGCCTCTCGCCGCCGTCTTGAGTGTGGCCTCGGCTAAGTTCCGGTTTTGGCGGCGCCATCTTGAGTGTGGCGTCGGGGCGAACTTCCGGGCCGCGGCCGCCATCTTTAGTGTGGTCGTTCCGGTCCTGGCGGCGCCATCTTTACTGTGGGCTTGGCGGACTTCCGGACCGGGGCCGCCATCTTTAGTGTGGTCGTTCCGGTCCTGACGGCGCCATCTTTACTGTGGGCTTGGCGGACTTCCGGGACGGGGCCTTGGAGGACTTTCGGTCGCTCTCTACTTCCGGTGACCGAGTTTACCCAAATTAGCGTCCCTCCTCGCTAATTTCTGCGCTTTCACCGCAAAAAATCTTCATGTTATTCCCCCCACGCACACCCCGGGAGAGACGGGAGACCGCGAGTCCCGCCCTGCCGCCGGAACCGGCCCTTAACTCGAGCAGGGAGCGCTGCGCCGGCACGAGAGCTACTGCGCATGCGTCGCCGGTCCCGCTCCTGCCTGCCCTTGCTTACCACGTGATCGCCGGCGTCTTGCCAACGACTGCGCACGCGCCGGCGTCGCCACCTTGGCTTCCCCCCCACCCAGCCGCCCGACCGCCCGGCTTCGCTTTCTTACTGCGGCTCCCCCTCCGCTTTTTCGGCTCCCTGGGGTTCCCTCACCCACATTTTGGGGTCCCCTTCTCACATTTTAGGGGTGATGACCCCGCAATTTACGGTTCGGGGGAGGGGGGGAGGAGAGGAAACGGGGTGCCCAAGAAGGGGTTTCTTTTTTTTTTTTTTTCCTCTTTTATTTCATTTTCATTTTATTTCCTTTTTAGTTTTTTTGCCCCTTTTTTTTTTAATTTTCTTTTGATTTTTATATTTCCTTTTTTATTTCGTTTATTTTTTATTCTCTTTATTTTTCATTTTCTCTCCCAGTGCTCCCCAGTAACACCCAGTGCTCCTCAACAACCCCCAGTAACACCCAGTGCTCCCCTGTAAACACCCAGTGCTCCCAAACAACCCCCAGTAACACCCAGTGCTCCCCAAAAATTGACCCAAAACAGACCCAAATCACCCCAAAAGCTGACCCAAAACTGACCCCAAAACCTGACCCCAATCATCCCAAAAGCTGACCCAAAACTGACCCCAATCATCCCAAAAGCTGACCCAAAACTGACCCAAATCACCCCAAACAATGACCCCAAACTGACCCCAAAAACTGACCCAAATCATCCCAAAAACTGACCCAAAACTCTGCATTTATTTGGCATCATTTCCTCTCAAAAACAACAGCTCCGATTTAGTTGATTGCTAAAGCCATCATTTTAAAATCATCTCAGGAATCAAAAGGGACTGGAAAACACACAGAAATCATTCCTGCACCCACCAAATCATTAGGAATTGGAACCCGATTCCCTCATCTCTCTCCTTGTTCTTCTTGGCTGGAAAACCTGTTGAGACACAGCAAGCAAAGCAGAGGGACTGCACTCCCAGCTTTTCTTACCTGCACGCACACAGCACGTGGGACATAAAAGCCACAGGGTTAGTCCTGCCAGAGCCGTCCGGCACATCCACGGCAACCGAAGGGAAAGAGGGAGCCTGGGAACACAGAGTAAAAGACACTTTAATTAGGACTACACCGAGCACTGGCCAGGTCATTCACACAGCTTCACTGTCCAGTCACACAAAAAGCACTCACCGAGGCTTCAGGGAGGATGGTTCCTGACGCTGACCAGGTGAATACCTCCCTGGAAGCCCGCTCCGCTCATGCCAGGCACCAGGGCTCCCCCAGAAGGGCTTTGCCAAGCATCCAAGGGAAATTAAAATTACAGCCTGGGCAGGAAATTAAAATTACAGTCCGGCAGGACCGTTCCTGGCCAAGGCCACCGGTCCGTGCAAGTCAGACCACTCACCACCCGGGGCGGGGATTATCAGGGGCACACCTCCAGCTTTTATTCTCCAGAAACTCCAGTTCTTTCTGGCACCGCTTGCCAGAAAGTCCAACAAAACGTGCTGACAAAATTTTTCATGATGACAGTGGAGAGCTATTAAATGCACACTGCACAGGGAACCTGAGGCTGCCCCTGGATCCCTGCAAGTGTTCCAGGCCAGGCTGGATGGGACTTGGAGCATCCAGCCGGGGATGAGAGGGGAAGGTGTCCCTGCCCATGGAAGGCAGGGTGGCCTTTGAAGGTCCCCTTCAAACCAAATCGCTCTGGGATTCCCCTCCAAAATCACTACCCAAGAGACACAGCAAGCAAAGCAGAGGGACTGCACTCCCAGCTTTTCTTACCTGCACGCACACAGCACGTCGGACATAAAAGCCACAGGGTTAGTCCTGCCAGAGGTGTCCGGCACATCCACGGCAATCGAAGGGAAAGAGGGAGCCTGGGAAAACAGAGTAAAAGACACTTTAATTAGGACTACACCGAGCACTGGCCAGGTCATTCACACAGCTTCACTGTCCAGTCACACAAAAAGCACTCACCGAGGCTTCAGGGAGGATGGTTCCTGACGCTGACCAGGTGAATACCTCCCTGGAAGCCCGCTCCGCTCATGCCAGGCACTAGGGCTCACCCAGGGGGGCTTTGCCAAGCATCCAAGGGAAATTAAAATTACAGCCTGGGCAGGAAATTAAAATTACAGTCCGGCAGGACCGCTCCTGGCCAAGGCCACCGGTCCGTGCAAGTCAGACCACTCACCACCCGGGGCGGGGATTATCAGGGGCACACCTCCAGCTTTTATTCTCCAGAAACTCCAGTTCTTTCTGGCACCGCTTGCTTCAGTCTTCCCCTGTTGGAAGAGGTCACTTTAGTCTTTCGACGGGCCAGACTGCCAAAGCCCGGCCAGTCCATTCCCACGAGGAAAGGTAGCTTGGTCTTGGACAGGATACTGGGGGGGGGAGACACAAAATAAAAGTTTAATTTAAAACTTCCTGGAAGAGAAAGCCATTCAAACATAAGGCAGACAAGACTCATGCAAAACTGAATTACATTGGACTTCAAAGGAGAATTATTTCCCTCTGCACCTCAGAGAACCCCAGTTTTCACCCAGGTCCTGCTTGCCATCGTCCAACAAAACGTGCTGACAAAATTTTTCATGATGACAGTGGAGAGCTATTAAATGCACACTGCACAGGGAACCTGAGGCTGCCCCTGGATCCCTGCAAGTGTTCCAGGCCAAGCTGGATGGGACTTGGAGCATCCAGCCGGGGATGAGAGGGGAAGGTGTCCCTGCCCACGGAAGGCAGGGTGGCCTTTGAAGGTCCCCTTCAAACCAAATCGCTCTGGGATTCCCCTCCAAAATCACTACCCAAGAGACACAGCAAGCAAAGCAGAGGGACTGCACTCCCAGCTTTTCTTACCTGCACGCACACAGCACGTTGGACATAAAAGCCACAGGGTTAGTCCTGCCAGAGGTGTCCGGCACATCCACGGCAATCGAAGGGAAAGAGGGAGCCTGGGAACACGGAGTAAAAGACACTTTAATTAGGACTACACCGAGCACCAGCCAGGTCATTCACACAGCTTCACTGTCCAGTCACACAAAAAGCACTCACCGAGGCTTCAGGGAGGATGGTTCCTGACGCTGACCAGGTGAATACCTCCCTGGAAGCCCGCTCCGCTCATGCCAGGCACTAGGGCTCACCCAGGGGGGCTTTGCCAAGCATCCAAGGGAAATTAAAATTACAGCCTGGGCAGGAAATTAAAATTACAGTCCGGCAGGACCGCTCCTGGCCAAGGCCACCGGTCCGTGCAAGTCAGACCACTCACCAGCCGGGGCGGGGATTATCAGGGGCACACCTCCAGCTTTTATTCTCCAGAAACTCCAGTTCTTTCTGGTACCGCTTGCCAGAAAGTCTTCCCCTGCTGGAAGAGGTCACTTTAGTCTTTCGAGGGGCCAGACTGCCAATGCCCGGCCAGTCCATTCCCACGAGGAAAGGTAGCTTGGTCTTGGACAGGATACTGGGAGGGGAGACACAAAATAAAAGTTTAATTTAAAACTTCCTGGAAGAGAAAGCCATTCAAACATAAGGCAGACAAGACTCATGCAAAACTGAATTACATTGGACTTCAAAGGAGAATTATTTCCCTCTGCACCTCAGAGAACCCCAATTTTCACCCAGGTCCTGCTTGCCATCGTCCAACAAAACGTGCTGACAAAATTTTTCACGATGACAGTGGAGAGCTATTAAATGCACACTGCACAGGGAACCTGAGGCTGCCCCTGGATCCCTGCAAGTGTTCCAGGCCAGGCTGGATGGGACTTGGAGCATCCAACCGGGGATGAGAGGGGAAGGTGTCCCTGCCCACGGAAGGCAGGGTGGCCTTTGAAGGTCCCCTTCAAACCAAATCGCTCTGGGATTCCCCTCCAAAATCACTACCCAAGAGACACAGCAAGCAAAGCAGAGGGACTGCACTCCCAGCTTTTCTTACCTGCACGCACACAGCACGTCGGACATAAAAGCCACAGGGTTAGTCCTGCCAGAGGTGTCCGGCACACATGTGGCAACCGAAGGGAAAGAGGGAGCCTGGGAACACGGAGTAAAAGACACTTTAATTAGGAGTACACCGAGCACTGGCCAGGTCATGCACACAGACAGCTTCAGCGTCCAGTCACACAAAAATCACTTACCTACCAGGGCCTCAGGTACGATGGCTCCTGACGCTGACCAGGTGAACACCTCCGTTTGCCCCGGGGGGTCAAGAATAACATCCCTGGGAAGAAGTCACTGCGAACAACAAAAAGGGAAAATTAGTGAAGCACGGGGTCCTCTTCTGACTAGATTGCCACCAGCATTCAATAGCAAATGCCATGACTATTCTGTTACAGACGAGAAAACCCTGTTCTCCCATACAAACAGGGATGAGATTTATGGGCACGCCTGAAAATTTCCTGTGAGGAACGTTTTGTAACTAAGGAGCAGGTGCTATCTTGAGTTGAAGGCATCGATTTGACAGACACTTAGTACAGCAAACTCTCCAGCAGAGCAATTAATTGCTGCCTATTTGAACAGCAGGGGAGAGAAAATGACAGTCTAATAGAAGACAAGAAAAGCAGAACCGGAATCAGTAGACTTTTCTTCCATCTCTCCCGAGAAAGTCTAGTTTACCTGTTCTAATTCTGTGCCCTTTTCTACATGAAACTTAGACCAAGGCTGAAAAAACAACTAGAAAACACGGAGAGAAGCTTTTTAGAATTTCACAGGATTTTCCCAAACCGATCCCAGAAAAGCAAAACTCGGTAGAATGTACTCACCCCGAGGCATTTTGTCTTTTTTCCATAAGCTTCATCACCTGATTGAAAAAGCAGAGTAGAGGCTCACAACAGGAAAACGTCATCTTCATTTCCTAAAAGAAGCTACATTAATTTGCACAGCTGCAGGCGTGTATCCAGACGTTAAAGTCTTTCAGCTTTTCAGAGGGTGAGAATGCCCTGCTAAGGAAGGCTGAAAAATGCTCGGAGCCTGCCCAGGTCAAAGAGCCCCTCGATTTTGTCTGTGTTCCAGTCCCTGGCTAAAGAAAGGGCAGAAGAAGCGCAGTTGTTGCTTGCCTTTTCCCTCAGAGGTTTTGCCAGGCGCCGGGCCAGCCCGGGCACTGCGGGGGAAGGCCGGCAGTGCCCAAAGCCCGCCGCTTTCCCGGGGGCGTCGCTTGCGAGAGCGCCCCCGAGCGCCGGGCCCTGCCTCACAGTCGCCGCCTGGCGGACACGGCCGGGAGCGGCACTGCAGCCGCGCGCGGCACTGCAGCCGCGCCCCCCCCCCCCCCCCCCTCGGCGAGACCCGCGGCGCCTTTCGCGAGTACGGGCCTTTCTTCCCTAAAACCTGCCCTTGCCTAGGAAAAGCTGAGCAATTCACAGAGTTGCTGTTTCTATCCCAGCTTCCCAAAGGATTTCTCTCTCCCGGCAGCGCAGACAGAGTCCCCGAGGCAGCGCAGACCCTGCCCGCGGGGGGGTGGGGGGACGCAATGCCAGGGCACATCCGAACCCGGCCCTGCGGCGGCACGCAGGTGCAAGTTTCTCCGCAGAGGCGAGAAACTTGCCTGTCGCTTCCCCTGCCTGCAGTCCGCGATGGCCGCGGGAGAGGCAGAAGAGCGGCCGCGCCCAGCTTACCCCGGCGACGATCTCCGTCGGCTCTGGCGCCGTGGGTCGCTTCCTGGGGTGGGGGGGAAGGCGGCGGCGCAGCTCCGACAGCATCTCCAGGGCACGGCGGGACCGACCGAGGCGGCGGCAGGGGCGGGAGCGGGGGCGGGAGCGGGGGCGGGAGCGGAGCGGAGCGGAGCGGAACGGGGAGGGGGGGGCCTCTCGCCGCCGTCTTGAGTGTGGCCTCGGCTAAGTTCCGGTTTTGGCGGCGCCATCTTGAGTGTGGCGTCGGGGCGAACTTCCGGGCCGCGGCCGCCATCTTTAGTGTGGTCGTTCCGGTCCTGGCGGCGCCATCTTTACTGTGGGCTTGGCGGACTTCCGGACCGGGGCCGCCATCTTTAGTGTGGTCGTTCCGGTCCTGACGGCGCCATCTTTACTGTGGGCTTGGCGGACTTCCGGGACGGGGCCTTGGAGGACTTTCGGTCGCTCTCTACTTCCGGTGACCGAGTTTACCCAAATTAGCGTCCCTCCTCGCTAATTTCTGCGCTTTCACCGCAAAAAATCTTCATGTTATTCCCCCCACGCACACCCCGGGAGAGACGGGAGACCGCGAGTCCCGCCCTGCCGCCGGAACCGGCCCTTAACTCGAGCAGGGAGCGCTGCGCCGGCACGAGAGCTACTGCGCATGCGTCGCCGGTCCCGCTCCTGCCTGCCCTTGCTTACCACGTGATCGCCGGCGTCTTGCCAACGACTGCGCACGCGCCGGCGTCGCCACCTTGGCTTCCCCCCCACCCAGCCGCCCGACCGCCCGGCTTCGCTTTCTTACTGCGGCTCCCCCTCCGCTTTTTCGGCTCCCTGGGGTTCCCTCACCCACATTTTGGGGTCCCCTTCTCACATTTTAGGGGTGATGACCCCGCAATTTACGGTTCGGGGGAGGGGGGGAGGAGAGGAAACGGGGTGCCCAAGAAGGGGTTTCTTTTTTTTTTTTTTTCCTCTTTTATTTCATTTTCATTTTATTTCCTTTTTAGTTTTTTTGCCCCTTTTTTTTTTAATTTTCTTTTGATTTTTATATTTCCTTTTTTATTTCGTTTATTTTTTATTCTCTTTATTTTTCATTTTCTCTCCCAGTGCTCCCCAGTAACACCCAGTGCTCCTCAACAACCCCCAGTAACACCCAGTGCTCCCCAGTAAACACCCAGTGCTCCCAAACAACCCCCAGTAACACCCAGTGCTCCCCAAAAATTGACCCAAAACAGACCCAAATCACCCCAAAAGCTGACCCAAAACTGACCCCAAAACCTGACCCCAATCATCCCAAAAGCTGACCCAAAACTGACCCCAATCATCCCAAAAGCTGACCCAAAACTGACCCAAATCACCCCAAACAATGACCCCAAACTGACCCCAAAAACTGACCCAAATCATCCCAAAAACTGACCCAAAACTCTGCATTTATTTGGCATCATTTCCTCTCAAAAACAACAGCTCCGATTTAGTTGATTGCTAAAGCCATCATTTTAAAATCATCTCAGGAATCAAAAGGGACTGGAAAACACACAGAAATCATTCCTGCACCCACCAAATCATTAGGAATTGGAACCCGATTCCCTCATCTCTCTCCTTGTTCTTCTTGGCTGGAAAACCTGTTGAGACACAGCAAGCAAAGCAGAGGGACTGCACTCCCAGCTTTTCTTACCTGCACGCACACAGCACGTGGGACATAAAAGCCACAGGGTTAGTCCTGCCAGAGCCGTCCGGCACATCCACGGCAACCGAAGGGAAAGAGGGAGCCTGGGAACACAGAGTAAAAGACACTTTAATTAGGACTACACCGAGCACCAGGTCATTCACACAGCTTCACTGTCCAGTCACACAAAAAGCACTCACCGAGGCTTCAGGGAGGATGGTTCCTGACGCTGACCAGGTGAATACCTCCCTGGAAGCCCGCTCCGCTCATGCCAGGCACCAGGGCTCCCCCAGAAGGGCTTTGCCAAGCATCCAAGGGAAATTAAAATTACAGCCTGGGCAGGAAATTAAAATTACAGTCCGGCAGGACCGTTCCTGGCCAAGGCCACCGGTCCGTGCAAGTCAGACCACTCACCACCCGGGGCGGGGATTATCAGGGGCACACCTCCAGCTTTTATTCTCCAGAAACTCCAGTTCTTTCTGGCACCGCTTGCCAGAAAGTCCAACAAAACGTGCTGACAAAATTTTTCATGATGACAGTGGAGAGCTATTAAATGCACACTGCACAGGGAACCTGAGGCTGCCCCTGGATCCCTGCAAGTGTTCCAGGCCAGGCTGGATGGGACTTGGAGCATCCAGCCGGGGATGAGAGGGGAAGGTGTCCCTGCCCACGGAAGGCAGGGTGGCCTTTGAAGGTCCCCTTCAAACCAAATCGCTCTGGGATTCCCCTCCAAAATCACTACCCAAGAGACACAGCAAGCAAAGCAGAGGGACTGCACTCCCAGCTTTTCTTACCTGCAGGCACACAGCACGTCGGACATAAAAGCCACAGGGTTAGTCCTGCCAGAGGTGTCCGGCACATCCACGGCAATCGAAGGGAAAGAGGGAGCCTGGGAAAACAGAGTAAAAGACACTTTAATTAGGACTACACCGAGCACCAGCCAGGTCATTCACACAGCTTCACTGTCCAGTCACACAAAAAGCACTCACCGAGGCTTCAGGGAGGATGGTTCCTGACGCTGACCAGGTGAATACCTCCCTGGAAGCCCGCTCCGCTCATGCCAGGCACTAGGGCTCACCCAGGGGGGCTTTGCCAAGCATCCAAGGGAAATTAAAATTACAGCCTGGGCAGGAAATTAAAATTACAGTCCGGCAGGACCGCTCCTGGCCAAGGCCACCGGTCCGTGCAAGTCAGACCACTCACCACCCGGGGCGGGGATTATCAGGGGCACACCTCCAGCTTTTATTCTCCAGAAACTCCAGTTCTTTCTGGCACCGCTTGCTTCAGTCTTCCCCTGTTGGAAGAGGTCACTTTAGTCTTTCGACGGGCCAGACTGCCAAAGCCCGGCCAGTCCATTCCCACGAGGAAAGGTAGCTTGGTCTTGGACAGGATACTGGGGGGGGGAGACACAAAATAAAAGTTTAATTTAAAACTTCCTGGAAGAGAAAGCCATTCAAACATAAGGCAGACAAGACTCATGCAAAACTGAATTACATTGGACTTCAAAGGAGAATTATTTCCCTCTGCACCTCAGAGAACCCCAGTTTTCACCCAGGTCCTGCTTGCCATCGTCCAACAAAACGTGCTGACAAAATTTTTCATGATGACAGTGGAGAGCTATTAAATGCACACTGCACAGGGAACCTGAGGCTGCCCCTGGATCCCTGCAAGTGTTCCAGGCCAAGCTGGATGGGACTTGGAGCATCCAGCCGGGGATGAGAGGGGAAGGTGTCCCTGCCCACGGAAGGCAGGGTGGCCTTTGAAGGTCCCCTTCAAACCAAATCGCTCTGGGATTCCCCTCCAAAATCACTACCCAAGAGACACAGCAAGCAAAGCAGAGGGACTGCACTCCCAGCTTTTCTTACCTGCACGCACACAGCACGTCGGACATAAAAGCCACAGGGTTAGTCCTGCCAGAGGTGTCCGGCACACATGTGGCAACCGAAGGGAAAGAGGGAGCCTGGGAACACGGAGTAAAAGACACTTTAATTAGGAGTACACCGAGCACTGGCCAGGTCATGCACACAGACAGCTTCAGCGTCCAGTCACACAAAAATCACTTACCTACCAGGGCCTCAGGTACGATGGCTCCTGACGCTGACCAGGTGAACACCTCCGTTTGCCCCGGGGGGTCAAGAATAACATCCCTGGGAAGAAGTCACTGCGAACAACAAAAAGGGAAAATTAGTGAAGCACGGGGTCCTCTTCTGACTAGATTGCCACCAGCATTCAATAGCAAATGCCATGACTATTCTGTTACAGACGAGAAAACCCTGTTCTCCCATACAAACAGGGATGAGATTTATGGGCACGCCTGAAAATTTCCTGTGAGGAACGTTTTGTAACTAAGGAGCAGGTGCTATCTTGAGTTGAAGGCATCGATTTGACAGACACTTAGTACAGCAAACTCTCCAGCAGAGCAATTAATTGCTGCCTATTTGAACAGCAGGGGAGAGAAAATGACAGTCTAATAGAAGACAAGAAAAGCAGAACCGGAATCAGTAGACTTTTCTTCCATCTCTCCCGAGAAAGTCTAGTTTACCTGTTCTAATTCTGTGCCCTTTTCTACATGAAACTTAGACCAAGGCTGAAAAAACAACTAGAAAACACGGAGAGAAGCTTTTTAGAATTTCACAGGATTTTCCCAAACCGATCCCAGAAAAGCAAAACTCGGTAGAATGTACTCACCCCGAGGCATTTTGTCTTTTTTCCATAAGCTTCATCACCTGATTGAAAAAGCAGAGTAGAGGCTCACAACAGGAAAACGTCATCTTCATTTCCTAAAAGAAGCTACATTAATTTGCACAGCTGCAGGCGTGTATCCAGACGTTAAAGTCTTTCAGCTTTTCAGAGGGTGAGAATGCCCTGCTAAGGAAGGCTGAAAAATGCTCGGAGCCTGCCCAGGTCAAAGAGCCCCTCGATTTTGTCTGTGTTCCAGTCCCTGGCTAAAGAAAGGGCAGAAGAAGCGCAGTTGTTGCTTGCCTTTTCCCTCAGAGGTTTTGCCAGGCGCCGGGCCAGCCCGGGCACTGCGGGGGAAGGCCGGCAGTGCCCAAAGCCCGCCGCTTTCCCGGGGGCGTCGCTTGCGAGAGCGCCCCCGAGCGCCGGGCCCTGCCTCACAGTCGCCGCCTGGCGGACACGGCCGGGAGCGGCACTGCAGCCGCGCGCGGCACTGCAGCCGCGCCCCCCCCCCCCCCCCCTCGGCGAGACCCGCGGCGCCTTTCGCGAGTACGGGCCTTTCTTCCCTAAAACCTGCCCTTGCCTAGGAAAAGCTGAGCAATTCACAGAGTTGCTGTTTCTATCCCAGCTTCCCAAAGGATTTCTCTCTCCCGGCAGCGCAGACAGAGTCCCCGAGGCAGCGCAGACCCTGCCCGCGGGGGGGTGGGGGGACGCAATGCCAGGGCACATCCGAACCCGGCCCTGCGGCGGCACGCAGGTGCAAGTTTCTCCGCAGAGGCGAGAAACTTGCCTGTCGCTTCCCCTGCCTGCAGTCCGCGATGGCCGCGGGAGAGGCAGAAGAGCGGCCGCGCCCAGCTTACCCCGGCGACGATCTCCGTCGGCTCTGGCGCCGTGGGTCGCTTCCTGGGGTGGGGGGGAAGGCGGCGGCGCAGCTCCGACAGCATCTCCAGGGCACGGCGGGACCGACCGAGGCGGCGGCAGGGGCGGGAGCGGGGGCGGGAGCGGGGGCGGGAGCGGAGCGGAGCGGAGCGGAACGGGGAGGGGGGGGCCTCTCGCCGCCGTCTTGAGTGTGGCCTCGGCTAAGTTCCGGTTTTGGCGGCGCCATCTTGAGTGTGGCGTCGGGGCGAACTTCCGGGCCGCGGCCGCCATCTTTAGTGTGGTCGTTCCGGTCCTGGCGGCGCCATCTTTACTGTGGGCTTGGCGGACTTCCGGACCGGGGCCGCCATCTTTAGTGTGGTCGTTCCGGTCCTGACGGCGCCATCTTTACTGTGGGCTTGGCGGACTTCCGGGACGGGGCCTTGGAGGACTTTCGGTCGCTCTCTACTTCCGGTGACCGAGTTTACCCAAATTAGCGTCCCTCCTCGCTAATTTCTGCGCTTTCACCGCAAAAAATCTTCATGTTATTCCCCCCACGCACACCCCGGGAGAGACGGGAGACCGCGAGTCCCGCCCTGCCGCCGGAACCGGCCCTTAACTCGAGCAGGGAGCGCTGCGCCGGCACGAGAGCTACTGCGCATGCGTCGCCGGTCCCGCTCCTGCCTGCCCTTGCTTACCACGTGATCGCCGGCGTCTTGCCAACGACTGCGCACGCGCCGGCGTCGCCACCTTGGCTTCCCCCCCACCCAGCCGCCCGACCGCCCGGCTTCGCTTTCTTACTGCGGCTCCCCCTCCGCTTTTTCGGCTCCCTGGGGTTCCCTCACCCACATTTTGGGGTCCCCTTCTCACATTTTAGGGGTGATGACCCCGCAATTTACGGTTCGGGGGAGGGGGGGAGGAGAGGAAACGGGGTGCCCAAGAAGGGGTTTCTTTTTTTTTTTTTTTCCTCTTTTATTTCATTTTCATTTTATTTCCTTTTTAGTTTTTTTGCCCCTTTTTTTTTTAATTTTCTTTTGATTTTTATATTTCCTTTTTTATTTCGTTTATTTTTTATTCTCTTTATTTTTCATTTTCTCTCCCAGTGCTCCCCAGTAACACCCAGTGCTCCTCAACAACCCCCAGTAACACCCAGTGCTCCCCAGTAAACACCCAGTGCTCCCAAACAACCCCCAGTAACACCCAGTGCTCCCCAAAAATTGACCCAAAACAGACCCAAATCACCCCAAAAGCTGACCCAAAACTGACCCCAAAACCTGACCCCAATCATCCCAAAAGCTGACCCAAAACTGACCCCAATCATCCCAAAAGCTGACCCAAAACTGACCCAAATCACCCCAAACAATGACCCCAAACTGACCCCAAAAACTGACCCAAATCATCCCAAAAACTGACCCAAAACTCTGCATTTATTTGGCATCATTTCCTCTCAAAAACAACAGCTCCGATTTAGTTGATTGCTAAAGCCATCATTTTAAAATCATCTCAGGAATCAAAAGGGACTGGAAAACACACAGAAATCATTCCTGCACCCACCAAATCATTAGGAATTGGAACCCGATTCCCTCATCTCTCTCCTTGTTCTTCTTGGCTGGAAAACCTGTTGAGACACAGCAAGCAAAGCAGAGGGACTGCACTCCCAGCTTTTCTTACCTGCACGCACACAGCACGTGGGACATAAAAGCCACAGGGTTAGTCCTGCCAGAGCCGTCCGGCACATCCACGGCAACCGAAGGGAAAGAGGGAGCCTGGGAACACAGAGTAAAAGACACTTTAATTAGGACTACACCGAGCACCAGGTCATTCACACAGCTTCACTGTCCAGTCACACAAAAAGCACTCACCGAGGCTTCAGGGAGGATGGTTCCTGACGCTGACCAGGTGAATACCTCCCTGGAAGCCCGCTCCGCTCATGCCAGGCACCAGGGCTCCCCCAGAAGGGCTTTGCCAAGCATCCAAGGGAAATTAAAATTACAGCCTGGGCAGGAAATTAAAATTACAGTCCGGCAGGACCGTTCCTGGCCAAGGCCACCGGTCCGTGCAAGTCAGACCACTCACCACCCGGGGCGGGGATTATCAGGGGCACACCTCCAGCTTTTATTCTCCAGAAACTCCAGTTCTTTCTGGCACCGCTTGCCAGAAAGTCCAACAAAACGTGCTGACAAAATTTTTCATGATGACAGTGGAGAGCTATTAAATGCACACTGCACAGGGAACCTGAGGCTGCCCCTGGATCCCTGCAAGTGTTCCAGGCCAAGCTGGATGGGACTTGGAGCATCCAGCCGGGGATGAGAGGGGAAGGTGTCCCTGCCCACGGAAGGCAGGGTGGCCTTTGAAGGTCCCCTTCAAACCAAATCGCTCTGGGATTCCCCTCCAAAATCACTACCCAAGAGACACAGCAAGCAAAGCAGAGGGACTGCACTCCCAGCTTTTCTTACCTGCAGGCACACAGCACGTCGGACATAAAAGCCACAGGGTTAGTCCTGCCAGAGGTGTCCGGCACATCCACGGCAATCGAAGGGAAAGAGGGAGCCTGGGAACACGGAGTAAAAGACACTTTAATTAGGACTACACCGAGCACCAGCCAGGTCATTCACACAGCTTCACTGTCCAGTCACACAAAAAGCACTCACCGAGGCTTCAGGGAGGATGGTTCCTGACGCTGACCAGGTGAATACCTCCCTGGAAGCCCGCTCCGCTCATGCCAGGCACTAGGGCTCACCCAGGGGGGCTTTGCCAAGCATCCAAGGGAAATTAAAATTACAGCCTGGGCAGGAAATTAAAATTACAGTCCGGCAGGACCGCTCCTGGCCAAGGCCACCGGTCCGTGCAAGTCAGACCACTCACCAGCCGGGGCGGGGATTATCAGGGGCACACCTCCAGCTTTTATTCTCCAGAAACTCCAGTTCTTTCTGGTACCGCTTGCCAGAAAGTCTTCCCCTGCTGGAAGAGGTCACTTTAGTCTTTCGAGGGGCCAGACTGCCAATGCCCGGCCAGTCCATTCCCACGAGGAAAGGTAGCTTGGTCTTGGACAGGATACTGGGAGGGGAGACACAAAATAAAAGTTTAATTTAAAACTTCCTGGAAGAGAAAGCCATTCAAACATAAGGCAGACAAGACTCATGCAAAACTGAATTACATTGGACTTCAAAGGAGAATTATTTCCCTCTGCACCTCAGAGAACCCCAATTTTCACCCAGGTCCTGCTTGCCATCGTCCAACAAAACGTGCTGACAAAATTTTTCACGATGACAGTGGAGAGCTATTAAATGCACACTGCACAGGGAACCTGAGGCTGCCCCTGGATCCCTGCAAGTGTTCCAGGCCAGGCTGGATGGGACTTGGAGCATCCAACCGGGGATGAGAGGGGAAGGTGTCCCTGCCCACGGAAGGCAGGGTGGCCTTTGAAGGTCCCCTTCAAACCAAATCGCTCTGGGATTCCCCTCCAAAATCACTACCCAAGAGACACAGCAAGCAAAGCAGAGGGACTGCACTCCCAGCTTTTCTTACCTGCACGCACACAGCACGTCGGACATAAAAGCCACAGGGTTAGTCCTGCCAGAGGTGTCCGGCACACATGTGGCAACCGAAGGGAAAGAGGGAGCCTGGGAACACGGAGTAAAAGACACTTTAATTAGGAGTACACCGAGCACTGGCCAGGTCATGCACACAGACAGCTTCAGCGTCCAGTCACACAAAAATCACTTACCTACCAGGGCCTCAGGTACGATGGCTCCTGACGCTGACCAGGTGAACACCTCCGTTTGCCCCGGGGGGTCAAGAATAACATCCCTGGGAAGAAGTCACTGCGAACAACAAAAAGGGAAAATTAGTGAAGCACGGGGTCCTCTTCTGACTAGATTGCCACCAGCATTCAATAGCAAATGCCATGACTATTCTGTTACAGACGAGAAAACCCTGTTCTCCCATACAAACAGGGATGAGATTTATGGGCACGCCTGAAAATTTCCTGTGAGGAACGTTTTGTAACTAAGGAGCAGGTGCTATCTTGAGTTGAAGGCATCGATTTGACAGACACTTAGTACAGCAAACTCTCCAGCAGAGCAATTAATTGCTGCCTATTTGAACAGCAGGGGAGAGAAAATGACAGTCTAATAGAAGACAAGAAAAGCAGAACCGGAATCAGTAGACTTTTCTTCCATCTCTCCCGAGAAAGTCTAGTTTACCTGTTCTAATTCTGTGCCCTTTTCTACATGAAACTTAGACCAAGGCTGAAAAAACAACTAGAAAACACGGAGAGAAGCTTTTTAGAATTTCACAGGATTTTCCCAAACCGATCCCAGAAAAGCAAAACTCGGTAGAATGTACTCACCCCGAGGCATTTTGTCTTTTTTCCATAAGCTTCATCACCTGATTGAAAAAGCAGAGTAGAGGCTCACAACAGGAAAACGTCATCTTCATTTCCTAAAAGAAGCTACATTAATTTGCACAGCTGCAGGCGTGTATCCAGACGTTAAAGTCTTTCAGCTTTTCAGAGGGTGAGAATGCCCTGCTAAGGAAGGCTGAAAAATGCTCGGAGCCTGCCCAGGTCAAAGAGCCCCTCGATTTTGTCTGTGTTCCAGTCCCTGGCTAAAGAAAGGGCAGAAGAAGCGCAGTTGTTGCTTGCCTTTTCCCTCAGAGGTTTTGCCAGGCGCCGGGCCAGCCCGGGCACTGCGGGGGAAGGCCGGCAGTGCCCAAAGCCCGCCGCTTTCCCGGGGGCGTCGCTTGCGAGAGCGCCCCCGAGCGCCGGGCCCTGCCTCACAGTCGCCGCCTGGCGGACACGGCCGGGAGCGGCACTGCAGCCGCGCGCGGCACTGCAGCCGCGCCCCCCCCCCCCCCCCCTCGGCGAGACCCGCGGCGCCTTTCGCGAGTACGGGCCTTTCTTCCCTAAAACCTGCCCTTGCCTAGGAAAAGCTGAGCAATTCACAGAGTTGCTGTTTCTATCCCAGCTTCCCAAAGGATTTCTCTCTCCCGGCAGCGCAGACAGAGTCCCCGAGGCAGCGCAGACCCTGCCCGCGGGGGGGTGGGGGGACGCAATGCCAGGGCACATCCGAACCCGGCCCTGCGGCGGCACGCAGGTGCAAGTTTCTCCGCAGAGGCGAGAAACTTGCCTGTCGCTTCCCCTGCCTGCAGTCCGCGATGGCCGCGGGAGAGGCAGAAGAGCGGCCGCGCCCAGCTTACCCCGGCGACGATCTCCGTCGGCTCTGGCGCCGTGGGTCGCTTCCTGGGGTGGGGGGGAAGGCGGCGGCGCAGCTCCGACAGCATCTCCAGGGCACGGCGGGACCGACCGAGGCGGCGGCAGGGGCGGGAGCGGGGGCGGGAGCGGGGGCGGGAGCGGAGCGGAGCGGAGCGGAACGGGGAGGGGGGGGCCTCTCGCCGCCGTCTTGAGTGTGGCCTCGGCTAAGTTCCGGTTTTGGCGGCGCCATCTTGAGTGTGGCGTCGGGGCGAACTTCCGGGCCGCGGCCGCCATCTTTAGTGTGGTCGTTCCGGTCCTGGCGGCGCCATCTTTACTGTGGGCTTGGCGGACTTCCGGACCGGGGCCGCCATCTTTAGTGTGGTCGTTCCGGTCCTGGCGGCGCCATCTTTACTGTGGGCTTGGCGGACTTCCGGGACGGGGCCTTGGAGGACTTTCGGTCGCTCTCTACTTCCGGTGACCGAGTTTACCCAAATTAGCGTCCCTCCTCGCTAATTTCTGCGCTTTCACCGCAAAAAATCTTCATGTTATTCCCCCCACGCACACCCCGGGAGAGACGGGAGACCGCGAGTCCCGCCCTGCCGCCGGAACCGGCCCTTAACTCGAGCAGGGAGCGCTGCGCCGGCACGAGAGCTACTGCGCATGCGTCGCCGGTCCCGCTCCTGCCTGCCCTTGCTTACCACGTGATCGCCGGCGTCTTGCCAACGACTGCGCACGCGCCGGCGTCGCCACCTTGGCTTCCCCCCCACCCAGCCGCCCGACCGCCCGGCTTCGCTTTCTTACTGCGGCTCCCCCTCCGCTTTTTCGGCTCCCTGGGGTTCCCTCACCCACATTTTGGGGTCCCCTTCTCACATTTTAGGGGTGATGACCCCGCAATTTACGGTTCGGGGGAGGGGGGGAGGAGAGGAAACGGGGTGCCCAAGAAGGGGTTTCTTTTTTTTTTTTTTTCCTCTTTTATTTCATTTTCATTTTATTTCCTTTTTAGTTTTTTTGCCCCTTTTTTTTTTTAATTTTCTTTTGATTTTTATATTTCCTTTTTTATTTCGTTTATTTTTTATTCTCTTTATTTTTCATTTTCTCTCCCAGTGCTCCCCAGTAACACCCAGTGCTCCTCAACAACCCCCAGTAACACCCAGTGCTCCCCAGTAAACACCCAGTGCTCCCAAACAACCCCCAGTAACACCCAGTGCTCCCCAAAAATTGACCCAAAACAGACCCAAATCACCCCAAAAGCTGACCCAAAACTGACCCCAAAACCTGACCCCAATCATCCCAAAAGCTGACCCAAAACTGACCCCAATCATCCCAAAAGCTGACCCAAAACTGACCCAAATCACCCCAAACAATGACCCCAAACTGACCCCAAAAACTGACCCAAATCATCCCAAAAACTGACCCAAAACTCTGCATTTATTTGGCATCATTTCCTCTCAAAAACAACAGCTCCGATTTAGTTGATTGCTAAAGCCATCATTTTAAAATCATCTCAGGAATCAAAAGGGACTGGAAAACACACAGAAATCATTCCTGCACCCACCAAATCATTAGGAATTGGAACCCGATTCCCTCATCTCTCTCCTTGTTCTTCTTGGCTGGAAAACCTGTTGAGACACAGCAAGCAAAGCAGAGGGACTGCACTCCCAGCTTTTCTTACCTGCACGCACACAGCACGTTGGACATAAAAGCCACAGGGTTAGTCCTGCCAGAGCCGTCCGGCACATCCACGGCAACCGAAGGGAAAGAGGGAGCCTGGGAACACAGAGTAAAAGACACTTTAATTAGGACTACACCGAGCACCAGGTCATTCACACAGCTTCACTGTCCAGTCACACAAAAAGCACTCACCGAGGCTTCAGGGAGGATGGTTCCTGACGCTGACCAGGTGAATACCTCCCTGGAAGCCCGCTCCGCTCATGCCAGGCACCAGGGCTCCCCCAGAAGGGCTTTGCCAAGCATCCAAGGGAAATTAAAATTACAGCCTGGGCAGGAAATTAAAATTACAGTCCGGCAGGACCGTTCCTGGCCAAGGCCACCGGTCCGTGCAAGTCAGACCACTCACCACCCGGGGCGAGGATTATCGGGGGCACACCTCCAGCTTTTATTCTCCAGAAACTCCAGTTCTTTCTGGCACCGCTTGCCAGAAAGTCCAACAAAACGTGTTGACAAAATTTTTCACGATGACAGTGGTGAGCTATTAAATGCACACTGCACAGGGAACCTGAGGCTGCCCCTGGATCCCTGCAAGTGTTCCAGGCCAGGCTGGATGGGACTTGGAGCATCCAGCCGGGGATGAGAGTGGAAGGTGTCCCTGCCCACGGAAGGCAGGGTGGCCTTTGAAGGTCCCCTTCAAACCAAATCGCTCTGGGATTCCCCTCCAAAATCACTACCCAAGAGACACAGCAAGCAAAGCAGAGGGACTGCACTCCCAGCTTTTCTTACCTGCACGCACACAGCACGTTGGACATAAAAGCCACAGGGTTAGTCCTGCCAGAGGTGTCCGGCACATCCACGGCAACCGAAGGGAAAGAGGGAGCCTGGGAACACAGAGTAAAAGACACTTTAATTAGGACTACACCGAGCACTAGCCGGGTCATTCACACAGCTTCACTGTCCAGTCACACAAAAAGCACTCACCGAGGCTTCAGGGAGGATGGTTCCTGACGCTGACCAGGTGAATACCTCCCTGGAAGCCCGCTCCGCTCATGCCAGGCACTAGGGCTCACCCAGGGGGGCTTTGCCAAGCATCCAAGGGAAATTAAAATTACAGCCTGGGCAGGAAATTAAAATTACAGTCCGGCAGGACCGCTCCTGGCCAAGGCCACCGGTCCGTGCAAGTCAGACCACTCACCACCCGGGGCGGGGATTATCAGGGGCACACCTCCAGCTTTTATTCTCCAGAAACTCCAGTTCTTTCTGGCACCGCTTGCCAGAAAGTCTTCCCCTGCTGGAAGAGGTCACTTTAGTCTTTCGAGGGGCCAGACTGCCAAAGCCCGGCCAGTCCATTCCCACGAGGAAAGGTAGCTTGGTCTTGGACAGGATACTGGGGGGGGGAGACACAAAATAAAAGTTTAATTTAAAACTTCCTGGAAGAGAAAGCAATTCAAACATAAGGCAGACAAGACTCATGCAAAACTGAATTACATTGGACTTCAAAGGAGAATTATTTCCCTCTGCACCTCAGAGAACCCCAGTTTTCACCCAGGTCCTGCTTGCCATCGTCCAACAAAACGTGCTGACAAAATTTTTCACGATGACAGTGGAGAGCTATTAAATGCACACTGCACAGGGAACCTGAGGCTGCCCCTGGATCCCTGCAAGTGTTCCAGGCCAGGCTGGATGGGACTTGGAGCATCCAACCGGGGATGAGAGGGGAAGGTGTCCCTGCCCACGGAAGGCAGGGTGGCCTTTGAAGGTCCCCTTCAAACCAAATCGCTCTGGGATTCCCCTCCAAAATCACTACCCAAGAGACACAGCAAGCAAAGCAGAGGGACTGCACTCCCAGCTTTTCTTACCTGCACGCACACAGCACGTTGGACATAAAAGCCACAGGGTTAGTCCTGCCAGAGGTGTCCGGCACATCCACGGCAACCGAAGGGAAAGAGGGAGCCTGGGAACACAGAGTAAAAGACACTTTAATTAGGACTACACCGAGCACCAGCCAGGTCATTCACACAGCTTCACTGTCCAGTCACACAAAAAGCACTCACCGAGGCTTCAGGGAGGATGGTTCCTGACGCTGACCAGGTGAATACCTCCCTGGAAGCCCGCTCCGCTCATGCCAGGCACTAGGGCTCACCCAGGGGGGCTTTGCCAAGCATCCAAGGGAAATTAAAATTACAGCCTGGGCAGGAAATTAAAATTACAGTCCGGCAGGACCGCTCCTGGCCAAGGCCACCGGTCCGTGCAAGTCAGACCACTCACCACCCGGGGCGAGGATTATCAGGGGCACACCTCCAGCTTTTATTCTCCAGAAACTCCAGTTCTTTCTGGCACCGCTTGCCAGAAAGTCTTCCCCTGCTGGAAGAGGTCACTTTAGTCTTTCGAGGGGCCAGACTGCCAAAGCCCGGCCAGTCCATTCCCACGAGGAAAGGTAGCTTGGTCTTGGACAGGATACTGGGGGGGGAGACACAAAATAAAAGTTTAATTTCAAACTTCCTGGAAGAGAAAGCCATTCAAACATAAGGCAGACAAGACTCATGCAAAACTGAATTACATTGGACTTCAAAGGAGAATTATTTCCCTCTGCACCTCAGAGAACCCCAGTTTTCACCCAGGTCCTGCTTGCCATCGTCCAACAAAACGTGCTGACAAAATTTTTCACGATGACAGTGGAGAGCTATTAAATGCACACTGCACAGGGAACCTGAGGCTGCCCCTGGATCCCTGCAAGTGTTCCAGGCCAGGCTGGATGGGACTTGGAGCATCCAGCCGGGGATGAGAGGGGAAGGTGTCCCTGCCCACGGAAGGCAGGGTGGCCTTTGAAGGTCCCCTTCAAACCAAATCGCTCTGGGATTCCCCTCCAAAATCACTACCCAAGAGACACAGCAAGCAAAGCAGAGGGACTGCACTCCCAGCTTTTCTTACCTGCAGGCACACAGCACGTCGGACATAAAAGCCACAGGGTTAGTCCTGCCAGAGGTGTCCGGCACACACGTGGCAACCGAAGGGAAAGAGGGAGCCTGGGAACACGGAGTAAAAGACACTTTAATTAGGAGTACACCGAGCACTGGCCAGGTCATGCACACAGACAGCTTCAGCGTCCAGTCACACAAAAATCACTTACCTACCAGGGCCTCAGGTACGATGGCTCCTGACGCTGACCAGGTGAACACCTCCGTTTGCCCCGGGGGGTCAAGAATAACATCCCTGGGAAGAAGTCACTGCGAACAACAAAAAGGGAAAATTAGTGAAGCACGGGGTCCTCTTCTGACTAGATTGCCACCAGCATTCAATAGCAAATGCCATGACTATTCTGTTACAGACGAGAAAACCCTGTTCTCCCATACAAACAGGGATGAGATTTATGGGCACGCCTGAAAATTTCCTGTGAGGAACGTTTTGTAACTAAGGAGCAGGTGCTATCTTGAGTTGAAGGCATCGATTTGACAGACACTTAGTACAGCAAACTCTCCAGCAGAGCAATTAATTGCTGCCTATTTGAACAGCAGGGGAGAGAAAATGACAGTCTAATAGAAGACAAGAAAAGCAGAACCGGAATCAGCAGACTTTTCTTCCATCTCTCCCGAGAAAGTCTAGTTTACCTGTTCTAATTCTGTGCCCTTTTCTACATGAAACTTAGACCAAGGCTGAAAAAACAACTAGAAAACACGGAGAGAAGCTTTTTAGAATTTCACAGGATTTTCCCAAACCGATCCCAGAAAAGCAAAACTCGGTAGAATGTACTCACCCCGAGGCATTTTGTCTTTTTTCCATAAGCTTCATCACCTGATTGAAAAAGCAGAGTAGAGGCTCACAACAGGAAAACGTCATCTTCATTTCCTAAAAGAAGCTACATTAATTTGCACAGCTGCAGGCGTGTATCCAGACGTTAAAGTCTTTCAGCTTTTCAGAGGGTGAGAATGCCCTGCTAAGGAAGGCTGAAAAATGCTCGGAGCCTGCCCAGGTCAAAGAGCCCCTCGATTTTGTCTGTGTTCCAGTCCCTGGCTAAAGAAAGGGCAGAAGAAGCGCAGTTGTTGCTTGCCTTTTCCCTCAGAGGTTTTGCCAGGCGCCGGGCCAGCCCGGGCACTGCGGGGGAAGGCCGGCAGTGCCCAAAGCCCGCCGCTTTCCCGGGGGCGTCGCTTGCGAGAGCGCCCCCGAGCGCCGGGCCCTGCCTCACAGTCGCCGCCTGGCGGACACGGCCGGGAGCGGCACTGCAGCCGCGCGCGGCACTGCAGCCGCGCCCCCCCCCTCCCCCCCCCCCCCTCGGCGAGACCCGCGGCGCCTTTCGCGAGTACGGGCCTTTCTTCCCTAAAACCTGCCCTTGCCTAG
>NW_026990725.1:0-57017 GCF_036250125.1 Pseudopipra pipra | reverse complement strand
CAGCAGCCCTGTTTCCCGGGACAGAAAGCTTGTGAGGTTTGGCTTTCAGGTGCAGTGTGTGGCTCAGCCTGGGCACTCTGTGGGCAAGCAGGGCTTTCTGTGCTGGCACCTTTTCCCTGCGAGGAATCCTCATTTGGATCTGGTTTGGATCGGGTGGCCGGCAGTGGTGGGCGGGGTGACCAAGGTGGGGGACAGCAGCCCTGTTTCCCGGGACAGAAAGCTTGTGAGGTTTGGCTTTCAGGTGCAGTGTGTGGCGCAGCCTGGGGTGTCCGTGGGCAGGCAGGGCATTCTGTGCTGGCACCTTTTCCCTGCGAGGAATCCTCATTTGGATCGGGTTTGGATCGGGTGGCCGGCAGTGGTGGGCGGGGCTGACCAAAGAGGGGACAGCAGCCCTGTTTCCCGGGACAGAAAGCTTGTGAGGTTTGGCTTTCAGGTGCAGTGTGTGGCGCAGCCTGGGGTGTCCGTGAACAGGCAGGGCTTTCTGTGCTGGCACCTTTTCCCTGCGAGGAATCCTCATTTGGATCGGGTTTTGGGGGGGCTGCTAAAATGGCGGGGCGGGGCTGACCAAAGTGGGGACAGCAGCCCTGTTTCCCGGGACAGAAAGCTTGTGAGGTTTGGCTTTCAGGTGCAGTGTGTGGCACAGCCTGGGCACTCTGTGGGCAGGCAGGGCTTTCTGTGCTGGCACCTTTTCCCTGCGAGGAATCCTCATTTGGATCGGGTTTGGATCGTGTGGCCGGCAGTGGTGGGCGGGGCTGACCAAAGTGGGGACAGCAGCCCTGTTTCCCGGGACAGAAAGCTTGTGAGGTTTGGCTTTCAGGTGCAGTGTGTGGCACAGCCTGGGCAGTCTGTGGGCAGGCAGGGCTTTCTGTGCTGGCACCTTTTCCCTGCGAGGAATCCTTATTTGGATCGGGTTTGGATCGGGTGGCCGGCAGTTGTGGGCGGGGCTGACCAAAGGGGGGACAGCAGCCCTGTTTCCCGGGACAGAAAGCTTGTGAGGTTTGGCTTTCAGGTGCAGTGTGTGGCTCAGCCTGGGAACTCTGTGGGCAGGCAGGGCTTTCTGTGCTGGCACCTTTTCCCTGCGAGGAATCCTCATTTGGATCGGATTTTGGGGGGGCTGCTAAAATGGCGGGGCGGGGCTGACCAAAGGGGGGACAGCAGCCCTGTTTCCCGGGACAGAAAGCTTGTGAGGTTTGGCTTTCAGGTGCATTGTGTGGCTCAGCCTGGGCACTCTGTGGGCAGGCAGGGCTTTCTGTGCTGGCACCTTTTCCCTGCGAGGAATCCTCATTTGGATCTGGTTTGGATCGGGTGGCCGGCAGTGGTGGGCGGGGCTGACCAAGGTGGGGGACAGCAGCCCTGTTTCCCGGGACAGAAAGCTTGTGAGGTTTGGCTTTCAGGTGCAGTGTGTGGCACAGCCTGGGCACTCTGTGGGCAGGCAGGGCTTTCTGTGCTGGCACCTTTTCCCTGCGAGGAATCCTCATTTGGATCGCGTTTGGATCGGGTGACCGGCAGTGGTGGGCGGGGCTGACCAAGGGGGGACAGCAGCCCTGTTTCCCGGGACAGAAAGCTTGTGAGGTTTGGCTTTCAGGTGCAGTGTGTGGCTCAGCCTGGGCACTCTGTGGGCAAGCAGGGCTTTCTGTGCTGGCACCTTTTCCCTGCGAGGAATCCTCATTTGGATCGGGTTTGGATCGGGTGGCCGGCAGTGGTGGGCGGGGCTGACCAAAGGGGGGACAGCAGCCCTGTTTCCCGGGACAGAAAGCTTGTGAGGTTTGGCTTTCAGGTGCAGTGTGTGGCGCAGCCTGGGGTGTCCGTGAACAGGCAGGGCTTTCTGTGCTGGCACCTTTTCCCTGCGAGGAATCCTCATTTGGATCGGGTTTTGGGGGGGCTGCTAAAATGGCGGGGCGGGGCTGACCAAAGGGGGGACAGCAGCCCTGTTTCCCGGGACAGAAAGCTTGTGAGGTTTGGGTTTCAGGTGCAGTGTGTGGCGCAGCCTGGCGTGTCCGTGAACAGGCAGGGCTTTCTGTGCTGGCACCTTTTCCCTGCGAGGAATCCTCATTTGGATCGGGTATGGATCGGGTGGCCGGCAATGGCGGGGCGGGGCTGACCAAAGGGGGGACAGCAGCCCTGTTTCCCGGGACAGAAAGCTTGTGAGGTTTGGCTTTCAGGTGCAGTGTGTGGCACAGCCTGGGCACTCTGTGGGCAGGCAGGGCTTTCTGTGCTGGCACCTTTTCCCTGCGAGGAATCCTCATTTGGATCGGGTTTGGATCGGGTGGCCCACAATGGCGGGGCGGGGCTGACCAAAGGGGGGACAGCAGCCCTGTTTCCCGGGACAGAAAGCTTGTGAGGTTTGGCTTTCAGGTGCAGTGTGTGGCTCAGCCTGGGAACTCTGTGGGCAGGCAGGGCTTTCTGTGCTGGCACCTTTTCCCTGCGAGGAATCCTCATTTGGATCGGGTTTTGGGGGGGCTGCTAAAATGGCGGGGCGGGGCTGACCAAAGGGGGGACAGCAGCCCTGTTTCCCGGGACAGAAAGCTTGTGAGGTTTGGCTTTCAGGTGCAGTGTGTGGCGCAGCCTGGGGTGTCCGTGGGCAGGCAGGGCTTTCTGTGCTGGCACCTTTTCCCTGCGAGGAATCCTCATTTGGATCGGGTTTTGGGGGGGCTGCTAAAATGGCGGGGCGGGGCTGACCAAAGTGGGGACAGCAGCCCTGTTTCCCGGGACAGAAAGCTTGTGAGGTTTGGCTTTCAGGTGCAGTGTGTGGCACAGCCTGGGGACTCTGTGGGCAGGCAGGGCTTTCTGTGCTGGCACCTTTTCCCTGCGAGGAATCCTCATTTGGATCGGGTTTGGATCGGGTGGCCGGCAGTGGTGGGCGGGGCTGACCAAGGGGGGGGCAGCAGCCCTGTTTACCGGGACAGAAAGCTTGTGAGGTTTGGCTTTCAGGTGCAGTGTGTGGCGCAGCCTGGGGTGTCCGTGGGCAGGCAGGGCTTTCTGTGCTGGCACCTTTTTCCTGCGAGGAATCCTCATTTGGATCGGGTTTTGGGGGGGCTGCTAAAATGGCGGGGCGGGGCTGACCAAAGGGGGGACAGCAGCCCTGTTTCCCGGGACAGAAAGCTTGTGAGGTTTGGCTTTCAGGTGCAGTGTGTGGCACAGCGTGGGCACTCTGTGGGCAGGCAGGGCTTTCTGTGCTGGCACCTTTTCCCTGCGAGGAATCCTCATTTGGATCGGGTTTGGGTCGGGTGGTCGGCAGTGGTGGGCGGGGCTGACCAAGGTGGGGGACAGCAGCCCTGTTTCCCGGGACAGAAAGCTTGTGAGGTTTGGCTTTCAGGTGCAGTGTGTGGCGCAGCCTGGGGTGTCCGTGGGCAGGCAGGGCTTTCTGTGCTGGCACCTTTTCCCTGCGAGGAATCCTCATTTGGATCGGGTTTTGGGGGGGCTGCTAAAATGGCGGGGCGGGGCTGACCAAAGGGGGGACAGCAGCCCTGTTTCCCGGGACAGAAAGCTTGTGAGGTTTGGCTTTCAGGTGCATTGTGTGGCACAGCCTGGGCAGTCTGTGGGCAGGCAGGGCTTTCTGTGCTGGCACCTTTTCCCTGCGAGGAATCCTCATTTGGATCGGGTTTGGATCGGGTGGCCGGCAGTGGTGGGCGGGGCTGACCAAGGGGGGGGGCAGCAGCCCTGTTTCCCGGGACAGAAAGCTTGTGAGGTTTGGCTTTCAGGTGCAGTGTGTGGCGCAGCCTGGGGTGTCCGTGGGCAGGCAGGGCTTTCTGTGCTGGCACCTTTTTCCTGCGAGGAATCCTCATTTGGATCGGGTTTTGGGGGGGCTGCTAAAATGGCGGGGCGGGGCTGACCAAAGTGGGGACAGCAGCCCTGTTTCCCGGGACAGAAAGCTTGTGAGGTTTGGCTTTCAGGTGCAGTGTGTGGCGCAGCCTGGGGTGTCCGTGAACAGGCAGGGCTTTCTGTTCTGGCACCTTTTCCCTGCGAGGAATCCTCATTTGGATCGCGTTTGGATCGGGTGACCGGCAGTGGTGGGCGGGGCTGACCAAGGGGGGGACAGCAGCCCTGTTTCCCGGGACAGAAAGCTTGTGAGGTTTGGCTTTCAGGTGCAGTGTGTGGCTCAGCCTGGGCACTCTGTGGGCAAGCAGGGCTTTCTGTGCTGGCACCTTTTCCCTGCGAGGAATCCTCATTTGGATCTGGTTTGGATCGGGTGGCCGGCAGTGGTGGGCGGGGTGACCAAGGTGGGGGACAGCAGCCCTGTTTCCCGGGACAGAAAGCTTGTGAGGTTTGGCTTTCAGGTGCAGTGTGTGGCGCAGCCTGGGGTGTCCGTGGGCAGGCAGGGCATTCTGTGCTGGCACCTTTTCCCTGCGAGGAATCCTCATTTGGATCGGGTTTGGATCGGGTGGCCGGCAGTGGTGGGCGGGGCTGACCAAAGAGGGGACAGCAGCCCTGTTTCCCGGGACAGAAAGCTTGTGAGGTTTGGCTTTCAGGTGCAGTGTGTGGCGCAGCCTGGGGTGTCCGTGAACAGGCAGGGCTTTCTGTGCTGGCACCTTTTCCCTGCGAGGAATCCTCATTTGGATCGGGTTTTGGGGGGGCTGCTAAAATGGCGGGGCGGGGCTGACCAAAGTGGGGACAGCAGCCCTGTTTCCCGGGACAGAAAGCTTGTGAGGTTTGGCTTTCAGGTGCAGTGTGTGGCACAGCCTGGGCACTCTGTGGGCAGGCAGGGCTTTCTGTGCTGGCACCTTTTCCCTGCGAGGAATCCTCATTTGGATCGGGTTTGGATCGTGTGGCCGGCAGTGGTGGGCGGGGCTGACCAAAGTGGGGACAGCAGCCCTGTTTCCCGGGACAGAAAGCTTGTGAGGTTTGGCTTTCAGGTGCAGTGTGTGGCACAGCCTGGGCAGTCTGTGGGCAGGCAGGGCTTTCTGTGCTGGCACCTTTTCCCTGCGAGGAATCCTTATTTGGATCGGGTTTGGATCGGGTGGCCGGCAGTTGTGGGCGGGGCTGACCAAAGGGGGGACAGCAGCCCTGTTTCCCGGGACAGAAAGCTTGTGAGGTTTGGCTTTCAGGTGCAGTGTGTGGCTCAGCCTGGGAACTCTGTGGGCAGGCAGGGCTTTCTGTGCTGGCACCTTTTCCCTGCGAGGAATCCTCATTTGGATCGGATTTTGGGGGGGCTGCTAAAATGGCGGGGCGGGGGCTGACCAAAGGGGGGACAGCAGCCCTGTTTCCCGGGACAGAAAGCTTGTGAGGTTTGGCTTTCAGGTGCATTGTGTGGCTCAGCCTGGGCACTCTGTGGGCAGGCAGGGCTTTCTGTGCTGGCACCTTTTCCCTGCGAGGAATCCTCATTTGGATCTGGTTTGGATCGGGTGGCCGGCAGTGGTGGGCGGGGCTGACCAAGGTGGGGGACAGCAGCCCTGTTTCCCGGGACAGAAAGCTTGTGAGGTTTGGCTTTCAGGTGCAGTGTGTGGCACAGCCTGGGCACTCTGTGGGCAGGCAGGGCTTTCTGTGCTGGCACCTTTTCCCTGCGAGGAATCCTCATTTGGATCGCGTTTGGATCGGGTGACCGGCAGTGGTGGGCGGGGCTGACCAAGGGGGGACAGCAGCCCTGTTTCCCGGGACAGAAAGCTTGTGAGGTTTGGCTTTCAGGTGCAGTGTGTGGCTCAGCCTGGGCACTCTGTGGGCAAGCAGGGCTTTCTGTGCTGGCACCTTTTCCCTGCGAGGAATCCTCATTTGGATCGGGTTTGGATCGGGTGGCCGGCAGTGGTGGGCGGGGCTGACCAAAGGGGGGACAGCAGCCCTGTTTCCCGGGACAGAAAGCTTGTGAGGTTTGGCTTTCAGGTGCAGTGTGTGGCGCAGCCTGGGGTGTCCGTGAACAGGCAGGGCTTTCTGTGCTGGCACCTTTTCCCTGCGAGGAATCCTCATTTGGATCGGGTTTTGGGGGGGCTGCTAAAATGGCGGGGCGGGGCTGACCAAAGGGGGGACAGCAGCCCTGTTTCCCGGGACAGAAAGCTTGTGAGGTTTGGGTTTCAGGTGCAGTGTGTGGCGCAGCCTGGCGTGTCCGTGAACAGGCAGGGCTTTCTGTGCTGGCACCTTTTCCCTGCGAGGAATCCTCATTTGGATCGGGTATGGATCGGGTGGCCGGCAATGGCGGGGCGGGGCTGACCAAAGGGGGGACAGCAGCCCTGTTTCCCGGGACAGAAAGCTTGTGAGGTTTGGCTTTCAGGTGCAGTGTGTGGCACAGCCTGGGCACTCTGTGGGCAGGCAGGGCTTTCTGTGCTGGCACCTTTTCCCTGCGAGGAATCCTCATTTGGATCGGGTTTGGATCGGGTGGCCCACAATGGCGGGGCGGGGCTGACCAAAGGGGGGACAGCAGCCCTGTTTCCCGGGACAGAAAGCTTGTGAGGTTTGGCTTTCAGGTGCAGTGTGTGGCTCAGCCTGGGAACTCTGTGGGCAGGCAGGGCTTTCTGTGCTGGCACCTTTTCCCTGCGAGGAATCCTCATTTGGATCGGATTTTGGGGGGGCTGCTAAAATGGCGGGGCGGGGCTGACCAAAGGGGGGACAGCAGCCCTGTTTCCCGGGACAGAAAGCTTGTGAGATTTGGCTTTCAGGTGCAGTGTGTGGCGCAGCCTGGGGTGTCCGTGGGCAGGCAGGGCTTTCTGTGCTGGCACCTTTTTCCTGCGAGGAATCCTCATTTGGATCGGGTTTTGGGGGGGCTGCTAAAATGGCGGGGCGGGGCTGACCAAAGGGGGGACAGCAGCCCTGTTTCCCGGGACAGAAAGCTTGTGAGGTTTGGCTTTCAGGTGCAGTGTGTGGCACAGCGTGGGCACTCTGTGGGCAGGCAGGGCTTTCTGTGCTGGCACCTTTTCCCTGCGAGGAATCCTCATTTGGATCGGGTTTGGGTCGGGTGGTCGGCAGTGGTGGGCGGGGCTGACCAAGGTGGGGGACAGCAGCCCTGTTTACCGGGACAGAAAGCTTGTGAGGTTTGGCTTTCAGGTGCAGTGTGTGGCGCAGCCTGGGGTGTCCGTGGGCAGGCAGGGCTTTCTGTGCTGGCACCTTTTCCCTGCGAGGAATCCTCATTTGGATCGGGTTTTGGGGGGGCTGCTAAAATGGCGGGGCGGGGCTGACCAAAGTGGGGACAGCAGCCCTGTTTCCCGGGACAGAAAGCTTGTGAGGTTTGGCTTTCAGGTGCAGTGTGTGGCCGCAGCCTGGGGTGTCCGTGAACAGGCAGGGCTTTCTGTGCTGGCACCTTTTCCCTGCGAGGAATCCTCATTTGGATCGGGTTTGGGTCGGGTGGCCGGCAATGGCGGGGCGGGGCTGACCAAGGTGGGGGACAGCAGCCCTGTTTCCCGGGACAGAAAGCTTGTGAGGTTTGGCTTTCAGGTGCAGTGTGTGGCGCAGCCTGGGCACTCTGTGGGCAGGCAGGGCTTTCTGTGCTGGCACCTTTTCCCTGCGAAGAATCCTCATTTGGATCGGGTTTGGATCGGGTGGCCGGCAGTGGTGGGCGGGGCTGACCAAAGGGGGGACAGCAGCCCTGTTTCCCGGGACAGAAAGCTTGTGAGGTTTGGCTTTCAGGTGCAGTGTGTGGCGCAGCCTGGGGTGTCCGTGGGCAGGCAGGGCTTTCTGTGCTGGCACCTTTTCCCTGCGAGGAATCCTCATTTGGATCGGGTTTTGGGGGGGCTGCTAAAATGGCGGGGCGGGGCTGACCAAAGGGGGGACAGCAGCCCTGTTTCCCGGGACAGAAAGCTTGTGAGGTTTGGCTTTCAGGTGCAGTGTGTGGCACAGCCTGGGCACTCTGTGGGCAGCCAGGGCTTTCTGTGCTGGCACCTTTTCCCTGCGAGGAATCCTCCTTTGGATCGGGTTTGGATCGGGTGGCCGGCAGTGGTGGGCGGGGCTGACCAAGGTGGGGGACAGCAGCCCTGTTTCCCGGGACAGAAAGCCTGTGAGGTTTGGCTTTCAGGTGCAGTGTGTGGCACAGCCTGGGGACTCTGTGGGCAGTCAGGGCTTTCTGTGCTGGCACCTTTTCCCTGCGAGGAATTCTCATTTGGATCGGGTTTGGATCGGGTGGCCCACAATGGCGGGGCGGGGGTGACCAAAGGGGGGACAGCAGCCCTGTTTCCCGGGACAGAAAGCTTGTGAGGTTTGGCTTTCAGGTGCAATGTGTGGCACAGCGTGGGCACTCTGTGGGCAGGCAGGGCTTTCTGTGCTGGCACCTTTTCCCTGCGAGGAATCCTCATTTGGATCGGGTTTGGATCGGGTGGCCGGCAGTGGTGGGCGGGGCTGACCAAAGGGGGGACAGCAGCCCTGTTTCCCGGGACAGAAAGCTTGTGAGGTTTGGCTTTCAGGTGCAGTGTGTGGCGCAGCCTGGGGTGTCCGTGGGAGGCAGGGCTTTCTGTAGTGGCACCTTTTCCCTGCGAGGAATCCTCATTTGGATCGGGTTTTGGGGGGGCTGCTAAAATGGCGGGGCGGGGCTGACCAAAGGGGGGACAGCAGCCCTGTTTCCCGGGACAGAAAGCTTGTGAGGTTTGGCTTTCAGGTGCAGTGTGTGGCACAGCCTGGGGACTCTGTGGGCAGGCAGGGCTTTCTGTGCTGGCACCTTTTCCCTGCGAGGAATCCTCATTTGGATCGGGTTTGGATCGGGTGGCCGGCAGTGGTGGGCGGGGCTGACCAAGGGGGGGGCAGCAGCCCTGTTTACCGGGACAGAAAGCTTGTGAGGTTTGGCTTTCAGGTGCAGTGTGTGGCGCAGCCTGGGGTGTCCGTGGGCAGGCAGGGCTTTCTGTGCTGGCACCTTTTTCCTGCGAGGAATCCTCATTTGGATCGGGTTTTGGGGGGGCTGCTAAAATGGCGGGGCGGGGCTGACCAAAGGGGGGACAGCAGCCCTGTTTCCCGGGACAGAAAGCTTGTGAGGTTTGGCTTTCAGGTGCAGTGTGTGGCGCAGCCTGGGGTGTCCGTGAACAGGCAGGGCTTTCTGTGCTGGCACCTTTTCCCCGCGAGGAATCCTCATTTGGATCGGGTATGGATCGGGTGGCCGGCAGTGGTGGGCGGGGCTGACCAAAGGGGGGACAGCAGCCCTGTTTCCCGGGACAGAAAGCTTGTGAGGTTTGGCTTTCAGGTGCAGTGTGTGGCACAGCCTGGGCACTCTGTGGGCAGGCAGGGCTTTCTGTGCTGGCACCTTTTCCCTGCGAGGAATCCTCATTTGGATCGGGTTTGGATCGGGTGGCCGGCAGTGGTGGGCGGGGCTGACCAAGGTGGGGGACAGCAGCCCTGTTTCCCGGGACAGAAAGCTTGTGAGGTTTGGCTTTCAGGTGCAGTGTGTGGCACAGCCTGGGCAGTCTGTGGGCAGGCAGGGCTTTCTGTGCTGGCACCTTTTCCCTGCGAGGAATCCTCATTTGGATCGGGTTTGGATCGGGTGACCGGCAGTGGTGGGCGGGGCTGACCAAGGGGGGGACAGCAGCCCTGTTTCCCGGGACAGAAAGCTTGTGAGGTTTGGCTTTCAGGTGCAGTGTGTGGCGCAGCCTGGGGTGTCCGTGAACAGGCAGGGCTTTCTGTGCTGGCACCTTTTCCCCGCGAGGAATCCTCATTTGGATCGGGTATGGATCGGGTGGCCGGCAGTGGTGGGCGGGGCTGACCAAAGGGGGGACAGCAGCCCTGTTTCCCGGGACAGAAAGCTTGTGAGGTTTGGCTTTCAGGTGCAGTGTGTGGCACAGCCTGGGCACTCTGTGGGCAGGCAGGGCTTTCTGTGCTGGCACCTTTTCCCTGCGAGGAATCCTCATTTGGATCGGGTTTGGATCGGGTGGCCCTCAATGGCGGGGCGGGGCTGACCAAAGGGGGGACAGCAGCCCTGTTTCCCGGGACAGAAAGCTTGTGAGGTTTGGCTTTCAGGTGCAGTGTGTGGCTCAGCCTGAGAACTCTGTGGGCAGGCAGGGCTTTCTGTGCTGGCACCTTTTCCCTGCGAGGAATCCTCATTTGGATCGGATTTTGGGGGGGCTGCTAAAATGGCGGGGCGGGGCTGACCAAAGGAGGGACAGCAGCCCTGTTTCCCGGGACAGAAAGCTTGTGAGGTTTGACTTTCAGGTGCATTCTGTGGCTCAGCCTGGGCACTCTGTTGGCAGGCAGGGCTTTCTGTGCTGGCACCTTTTCCCTGCGAGGAATCCTCATTTGGATCTGGTTTGGATCGGGTGGCCGGCAGTGGTGGGCGGGGCTGACCAAGGTGGGGGACAGCAGCCCTGTTTCCCGGGACAGAAAGCTTGTGAGGTTTGGCTTTCAGGTGCATTGTGTGGCACAGCCTGGGCAGTCTGTGGGCAGGCAGGGCTTTCTGTGCTGGCACCTTTTCCCTGCGAGGAATCCTCATTTGGATCGGGTTTGGATCGGGTGACCGGCAGTGGTGGGCGGGGCTGACCAAGGGGGGGACAGCAGCCCTGTTTCCCGGGACAGAAAGCTTGTGAGGTTTGGCTTTCAGGTGCAGTGTGTGGCACAGCCTGGGCACTCTGTGGGCAGGCAGGGCTTTCTGTGCTGGCACCTTTTCCCTGCGAGGAATCCTCATTTGGATCGGGTTTGGATCGGGTGGCCGGCAGTGGTGGGCGGGGCTGACCAAAGGGGGGACAGCAGCCCTGTTTCCCGGGACAGAAAGCTTGTGAGGTTTGGCTTTCAGGTGCAGTGTGTGGCACAGCCTGGGCAGTCTCTGGGCAGGCAGGGCTTTCTGTGCTGGCACCTTTTCCCTGCGAGGAATCCTCATTTGGATCGGGTTTGGATCGGGTGGCCGGCAGTTGTGGGCGGGGCTGACCAAAGGGGGGACAGCAGCCCTGTTTCCCGGGACAGAAAGCTTGTGAGGTTTGGCTTTCAGGTGCAGTGTGTGGCTCAGCCTGGGAACTCTGTGGGCAGGCAGGGCTTTCTGTGCTGGCACCTTTTCCCTGCGAGGAATCCTCATTTGGATCGGATTTTGGGGGGGCTGCTAAAATGGCGGGGCGGGGCTGACCAAAGGGGGGACAGCAGCCCTGTTTCCCGGGACAGAAAGCTTGTGAGGTTTTGCTTTCAGGTGCATTGTGTGGCTCAGCCTGGGCACTCTGTGGGCAGGCAGGGCTTTCTGTGCTGGCACCTTTTCCCTGCGAGGAATCCTCATTTGGATCTGGTTTGGATCGGGTGGCCGGCAGTGGTGGGCGGGGCTGACCAAGGTGGGGGACAGCAGCCCTGTTTCCCGGGACAGAAAGCTTGTGAGGTTTGGCTTTCAGGTGCAGTGTGTGGCACAGCCTGGGCACTCTGTGGGCAGGCAGGGCTTTCTGTGCTGGCACCTTTTCCCTGCGAGGAATCCTCATTTGGATCGCGTTTGGATCGGGTGACCGGCAGTGGTGGGCGGGGCTGACCAAGGGGGGACAGCAGCCCTGTTTCCCGGGACAGAAAGCTTGTGAGGTTTGGCTTTCAGGTGCAGTGTGTGGCTCAGCCTGGGCACTCTGTGGGCAAGCAGGGCTTTCTGTGCTGGCACCTTTTCCCTGCGAGGAATCCTCATTTGGATCTGGTTTGGATCGGGTGGCCGGCAGTGGTGGGCGGGGCTGACCAAGGTGGGGGACAGCAGCCCTGTTTCCCGGGACAGAAAGCTTGTGAGGTTTGGCTTTCAGGTGCAGTGTGTGGCGCAGCCTGGGCTGTCCGTGAACAGGCAGGGCTTTCTGTGCTGGCACCTTTTCCCTGCGAGGAATCCTCATTTGGATCGGGTTTTGGGGGGGCTGCTAAAATGGCGGGGCGGGGCTGACCAAAGGGGGGACAGCAGCCCTGTTTCCCGGGACAGAAAGCTTGTGAGGTTTGGCTTTCAGGTGCAGTGTGTGGCACAGCCTGGGCACTCTGTGGGCAGGCAGGGCTTTCTGTGCTGGCACCTTTTCCCTGCGAGGAATCCTCATTTGGATCGGGTTTGGATCGGGTGGCCCACAATGGCGGGGCGGGGCTGACCAAAGGGGGGACAGCAGCCCTGTTTCCCGGGACAGAAAGCTTGTGAGGTTTGGCTTTCAGGTGCAGTGTGTGGCTCAGCCTGGGAACTATGTGGGCAGGCAGGGCTTTCTGTGCTGGCACCTTTTCCCTGCGAGGAATCCTCATTTGGATCGGATTTTGGGGGGGCTGCTAAAATGGCGGGGCGGGGCTGACCAAAGGGGGGACAGCAGCCCTGTTTCCCGGGACAGAAAGCTTGTGAGGTTTTACTTTCAGGTGCATTCTGTGGCTCAGCCTGGGCACTCTGTTGGCAGGCAGGGCTTTCTGTGCTGGCACCTTTTCCCTGCGAGGAATCCTCATTTGGATCTGGTTTGGATCGGGTGGCCGGCAGTGGTGGGCGGGGCTGACCAAGGTGGGGGACAGCAGCCCTGTTTCCCGGGACAGAAAGCTTGTGAGGTTTGGCTTTCAGGTGCAGTGTGTGGCACAGCCTGGGCAGTCTGTGGGCAGGCAGGGCTTTCTGTGCTGGCACCTTTTCCCTGCGAGGAATCCTCATTTGGATCGGGTTTGGATCGGGTGACCGGCAGTGGTGGGCGGGGCTGACCAAGGGGGGGGACAGCAGCCCTGTTTCCCGGGACAGAAAGCTTGTGAGGTTTGGCTTTCAGGTGCAGTGTGTGGCGCAGCCTGGGGTGTCCGTGAACAGGCAGGGCTTTCTGTGCTGGCACCTTTTCCCCGCGAGGAATCCTCATTTGGATCGGGTATGGATCGGGTGGCCGGCAGTGGTGGGCGGGGCTGACCAAAGGGGGGACAGCAGCCCTGTTTCCCGGGGCAGAAAGCTTGTGAGGTTTGGCTTTCAGGTGCAGTGTGTGGCACAGCCTGGGCACTCTGTGGGCAGGCAGGGCTTTCTGTGCTGGCACCTTTTCCCTGCGAGGAATCCTCATTTGGATCGGGTTTGGATCGGGTGGCCCTCAATGGCGGGGCGGGGCTGACCAAAGGGGGGACAGCAGCCCTGTTTCCCGGGACAGAAAGCTTGTGAGGTTTGGCTTTCAGGTGCAGTGTGTGGCTCAGCCTGGGAACTCTGTGGGCAGGCAGGGCTTTCTGTGCTGGCACCTTTTCCCTGCGAGGAATCCTCATTTGGATCGGATTTTGGGGGGGCTGCTAAAATGGCGGGGCGGGGCTGACCAAAGGAGGGACAGCAGCCCTGTTTCCCGGGACAGAAAGCTTGTGAGGTTTGACTTTCAGGTGCATTCTGTGGCTCAGCCTGGGCACTCTGTTGGCAGGCAGGGCTTTCTGTGCTGGCACCTTTTCCCTGCGAGGAATCCTCATTTGGATCTGGTTTGGATCGGGTGGCCGGCAGTGGTGGGCGGGGCTGACCAAGGTGGGGGACAGCAGCCCTGTTTCCCGGGACAGAAAGCTTGTGAGGTTTGGCTTTCAGGTGCAGTGTGTGGCACAGCCTGGGCAGTCTGTGGGCAGGCAGGGCTTTCTGTGCTGGCACCTTTTCCCTGCGAGGAATCCTCATTTGGATCGGGTTTGGATCGGGTGACCGGCAGTGGTGGGCGGGGCTGACCAAGGGGGGGACAGCAGCCCTGTTTCCCGGGACAGAAAGCTTGTGAGGTTTGGCTTTCAGGTGCAGTGTGTGGCGCAGCCTGGGGTGTCCGTGGGCAGGCAGGGCATTCTGTGCTGGCACCTTTTCCCTGCGAGGAATCCTCATTTGGATCGGGTTTGGATCGGGTGGCCGGCAGTGGTGGGCGGGGCTGACCAAAGAGGGGACAGCAGCCCTGTTTCCCGGGACAGAAAGCTTGTGAGGTTTGGCTTTCAGGTGCAGTGTGTGGCGCAGCCTGGGGTGTCCGTGAACAGGCAGGGCTTTCTGTGCTGGCACCTTTTCCCTGCGAGGAATCCTCATTTGGATCGGGTTTTGGGGGGGCTGCTAAAATGGCGGGGCGGGGCTGACCAAAGTGGGGACAGCAGCCCTGTTTCCCGGGACAGAAAGCTTGTGAGGTTTGGCTTTCAGGTGCAGTGTGTGGCACAGCCTGGGCACTCTGTGGGCAGGCAGGGCTTTCTGTGCTGGCACCTTTTCCCTGCGAGGAATCCTCATTTGGATCGGGTTTGGATCGGGTGGCCGGCAGTGGTGGGCGGGGCTGACCAAAGGGGGGACAGCAGCCCTGTTTCCCGGGACAGAAAGCTTGTGAGGTTTGGCTTTCAGGTGCAGTGTGTGGCACAGCCTGGGCAGTCTCTGGGCAGGCAGGGCTTTCTGTGCTGGCACCTTTTCCCTGCGAGGAATCCTTATTTGGATCGGGTTTGGATCGGGTGGCCGGCAGTTGTGGGCGGGGCTGACCAAAGGGGGGACAGCAGCCCTGTTTCCCGGGACAGAAAGCTTGTGAGGTTTGGCTTTCAGGTGCAGTGTGTGGCTCAGCCTGGGAACTCTGTGGGCAGGCAGGGCTTTCTGTGCTGGCACCTTTTCCCTGCGAGGAATCCTCATTTGGATCGGATTTTGGGGGGGCTGCTAAAATGGCGGGGCGGGGCTGACCAAAGGGGGGACAGCAGCCCTGTTTCCCGGGACAGAAAGCTTGTGAGGTTTTGCTTTCAGGTGCATTGTGTGGCTCAGCCTGGGCACTCTGTGGGCAGGCAGGGCTTTCTGTGCTGGCACCTTTTCCCTGCGAGGAATCCTCATTTGGATCTGGTTTGGATCGGGTGGCCGGCAGTGGTGGGCGGGGCTGACCAAGGTGGGGGACAGCAGCCCTGTTTCCCGGGACAGAAAGCTTGTGAGGTTTGGCTTTCAGGTGCAGTGTGTGGCACAGCCTGGGCACTCTGTGGGCAGGCAGGGCTTTCTGTGCTGGCACCTTTTCCCTGCGAGGAATCCTCATTTGGATCGCGTTTGGATCGGGTGACCGGCAGTGGTGGGCGGGGCTGACCAAGGGGGGACAGCAGCCCTGTTTCCCGGGACAGAAAGCTTGTGAGGTTTGGCTTTCAGGTGCAGTGTGTGGCTCAGCCTGGGCACTCTGTGGGCAAGCAGGGCTTTCTGTGCTGGCACCTTTTCCTGCGAGGAATCCTCATTTGGATCTGGTTTGGATCGGGTGGCCGGCAGTGGTGGGCGGGGCTGACCAAGGTGGGGGACAGCAGCCCTGTTTCCCGGGACAGAAAGCTTGTGAGGTTTGGCTTTCAGGTGCAGTGTGTGGCGCAGCCTGGGTGTCCGTGAACAGGCAGGGCTTTCTGTGCTGGCACCTTTTCCCTGCGAGGAATCCTCATTTGGATCGGGTTTTGGGGGGGCTGCTAAAATGGCGGGGCGGGGCTGACCAAAGGGGGGACAGCAGCCCTGTTTCCCGGGACAGAAAGCTTGTGAGGTTTGGCTTTCAGGTGCAGTGTGTGGCACAGCCTGGGCACTCTGTGGGCAGGCAGGGCTTTCTGTGCTGGCACCTTTTCCCTGCGAGGAATCCTCATTTGGATCGGGTTTGGATCGGGTGGCCCACAATGGCGGGGCGGGGCTGACCAAAGGGGGGACAGCAGCCCTGTTTCCCGGGACAGAAAGCTTGTGAGGTTTGGCTTTCAGGTGCAGTGTGTGGCTCAGCCTGGGAACTCTGTGGGCAGGCAGGGCTTTCTGTGCTGGCACCTTTTCCCTGCGAGGAATCCTCATTTGGATCGGATTTTGGGGGGGACTGCTAAAATGGCGGGGCGGGGCTGACCAAAGGGGGGACAGCAGCCCTGTTTCCCGGGACAGAAAGCTTGTGAGGTTTTACTTTCAGGTGCATTCTGTGGCTCAGCCTGGGCACTCTGTTGGCAGGCAGGGCTTTCTGTGCTGGCACCTTTTCCCTGCGAGGAATCCTCATTTGGATCTGGTTTGGATCGGGTGGCCGGCAGTGGTGGGCGGGGTGACCAAGGTGGGGGACAGCAGCCCTGTTTCCCGGGACAGAAAGCTTGTGAGGTTTGGCTTTCAGGTGCAGTGTGTGGCGCAGCCTGGGGTGTCCGTGAACAGGCAGGGCTTTCTGTGCTGGCACCTTTTCCCTGCGAGGAATCCTCATTTGGATCGGGTTTGGATCGGGTGGCCGGCAGTGGTGGGCGGGGCTGACCAAAAGGGGGACAGCAGCCCTGTTTCCCGGGACAGAAAGCTTGTGAGGTTTGGCTTTCAGGTGCAGTGTGTGGCACAGCCTGGGCAGTCTGTGGGCAGGCAGGGCTTTCTGTGCTGGCACCTTTTCCCTGCGAGGAATCCTCATTTGGATCGGGTTTGGATCGTGTGGCCGGCAGTGGTGGGCGGGGCTGACCAAAGGGGGGACAGCAGCCCTGTTTCCCGGGACAGAAAGCTTGTGAGGTTTGGCTTTCAGGTGCAGTGTGTGGCGCAGCCTGGGGTGTCCGTGGGCAGGCAGGGCTTTCTGTGCTGGCACCTTTTCCCTGCGAGGAATCCTCATTTGGATCGGGTTTTGGGGGGGCTGCTAAAATGGCGGGGCGGGGCTGACCAAAGTGGGGACAGCAGCCCTGTTTCCCGGGACAGAAAGCTTGTGAGGTTTGGCTTTCAGGTGCAGTGTGTGGCACAGCCTGGGCACTCTGTGGGCAGGCAGGGCTTTCTGTGCTGGCACCTTTTCCCTGCGAGGAATCCTCATTTGGATCTGGTTTGGATCGGGTGGCCGGCAGTGGTGGGCGTGGCTGACCAAGGTGGGGGACAGCAGCCCTGTTTCCCGGGACAGAAAGCTTGTGAGGTTTGGCTTTCAGGTGCAGTGTGTGGCTCAGCCTGGGCACTCTGTGGGCAGGCAGGGCTTTCTGTGCTGGCACCTTTTCCCTGCGAGGAATCCTCATTTGGATCGCGTTTGGATCGGGTGACCGGCAGTGGTGGGCGGGGCTGACCAAGGGGGGACAGCAGCCCTGTTTCCCGGGACAGAAAGCTTGTGAGGTTTGGCTTTCAGGTGCAGTGTGTGGCTCAGCCTGGGCACTCTGTGGGCAAGCAGGGCTTTCTGTGCTGGCACCTTTTCCCTGCGAGGAATCCTCATTTGGATCGGGTTTGGATCGGGTGGCCGGCAGTGGTGGGCGGGGCTGACCAAAGGGGGGACAGCAGCCCTGTTTCCCGGGACAGAAAGCTTGTGAGGTTTGGCTTTCAGGTGCAGTGTGTGGCGCAGCCTGGGGTGTCCGTGAACAGGCAGGGCTTTCTGTGCTGGCACCTTTTCCCTGCGAGGAATCCTCATTTGGATCGGGTTTTGGGGGGGCTGCTAAAATGGCGGGGCGGGGCTGACCAAAGTGGGGACAGCAGCCCTGTTTCCCGGGACAGAAAGCTTGTGAGGTTTGGCTTTCAGGTGGAGTGTGTGGCGCAGCCTGGGGTGTCCGTGGGAGGCAGGGCTTTCTGTGCTGGCACCTTTTCCCTGCGAGGAATCCTCATTTGGATCGGGTTTTGGGGGGCTGCTAAAATGGCGGGGCGGGGCTGACCAAAGGGGGGACAGCAGCCCTGTTTCCCGGACAGAAAGCTTGTGAGGTTTGGCTTTCAGGTGCAGTGTGTGGCACAGCCTGGGGACTCTGTGGGCAGGCAGGGCTTTCTGTGCTGGCACCTTTTCCCTGCGAGGAATCCTCATTTGGATCGGGTTTGGATCGGGTGGCCGGCAGTGGTGGGCTGGGCTGACCAAGGGGGGGGCAGCAGCCCTGTTTACCGGGACAGAAAGCTTGTGAGGTTTGGCTTTCAGGTGCAGTGTGTGGCGCAGCCTGGGGTGTCCGTGGGCAGGCAGGGCTTTCTGTGCTGGCACCTTTTTCCTGCGAGGAATCCTCATTTGGATCGGGTTTTGGGGGGCTGCTAAAATGGCGGGGTGGGGCTGACCAAAGGGGGGACAGCAGCCCTGTTTCCCGGGACAGAAAGCTTGTGAGGTTTGGCTTTCAGGTGCAGTGTGTGGCGCAGCCTGGGGTGTCCGTGAACAGGCAGGGCTTTCTGTGCTGGCACCTTTTCCCCGCGAGGAATCCTCATTTGGATCGGGTATGGATCGGGTGGCCGGCAATGGCGGGGCGGGGCTGACCAAAGGGGGGACAGCAGCCCTGTTTCCCGGGACAGAAAGCTTGTGAGGTTTGGCTTTCAGGTGCAGTGTGTGGCACAGCCTGGGCACTCTGTGGGCAGGCAGGGCTTTCTGTGCTGGCACCTTTTCCCTGCGAGGAATCCTCATTTGGATCGGGTTTGGATCGGGTGGCCCACAATGGCGGGGCGGGGCTGACCAAAGGGGGGACAGCAGCCCTGTTTCCCGGGACAGAAAGCTTGTGAGGTTTGGCTTTCAGGTGCAGTGTGTGGCTCAGCCTGGGAACTCTGTGGGCAGGCAGGGCTTTCTGTGCTGGCACCTTTTCCCTGCGAGGAATCCTCATTTGGATCGGATTTTGGGGGGGCTGCTAAAATGGCGGGGCGGGGCTGACCAAAGGGGGGACAGCAGCCCTGTTTCCCGGGACAGAAAGCTTGTGAGGTTTTACTTTCAGGTGCATTCTGTGGCTCAGCCTGGGCACTCTGTTGGCAGGCAGGGCTTTCTGTGCTGGCACCTTTTCCCTGCGAGGAATCCTCATTTGGATCTGGTTTGGATCGGGTGGCCGGCAGTGGTGGGCGGGGCTGACCAAGGTGGGGGACAGCAGCCCTGTTTCCCGGGACAGAAAGCTTGTGAGGTTTGGCTTTCAGGTGCAGTGTGTGGCGCAGCCTGGGGTGTCCGTGGGAGGCAGGGCTTTCTGTGCTGGCACCTTTTCCCTGCGAGGAATCCTCATTTGGATCGGGTTTTGGGGGGGCTGCTAAAATGGCGGGGCGGGGCTGACCAAAGGGGGGACAGCAGCCCTGTTTCCCGGGACAGAAAGCTTGTGAGGTTTGGCTTTCAGGTGCAGTGTGTGGCACAGCCTGGGGACTCTGTGGGCAGGCAGGGCTTTCTGTGCTGGCACCTTTTCCCTGCGAGGAATCCTCATTTGGATCGGGTTTGGATCGGGTGGCCGGCAGTGGTGGGCGGGGCTGACCAAAGGGGGGACAGCAGCCCTGTTTCCCGGGACAGAAAGCTTGTGAGGTTTGGCTTTCAGGTGCAGTGTGTGGCGCAGCCTGGGGTGTCCGTGGGCAGGCAGGGCTTTCTGTGCTGGCACCTTTTCCCTGCGAGGAATCCTCATTTGGATCGGGTTTTGGGGGGGCTGCTAAAATGGCGGGGCGGGGCTGACCAAAGTGGGGACAGCAGCCCTGTTTCCCGGGACAGAAAGCTTGTGAGGTTTGGCTTTCAGGTGCAGTGTGTGGCACAGCCTGGGCACTCTGTGGGCAGGCAGGGCTTTCTGTGCTGGCACCTTTTCCCTGCGAGGAATCCTCATTTGGATCTGGTTTGGATCGGGTGGCCGGCAGTGGTGGGCGTGGCTGACCAAGGTGGGGGACAGCAGCCCTGTTTCCCGGGACAGAAAGCTTGTGAGGTTTGGCTTTCAGGTGCAGTGTGTGGCTCAGCCTGGGCACTCTGTGGGCAGGCAGGGCTTTCTGTGCTGGCACCTTTTCCCTGCGAGGAATCCTCATTTGGATCGCGTTTGGATCGGGTGACCGGCAGTGGTGGGCGGGGCTGACCAAGGGGGGACAGCAGCCCTGTTTCCCGGGACAGAAAGCTTGTGAGGTTTGGCTTTCAGGTGCAGTGTGTGGCTCAGCCTGGGCACTCTGTGGGCAAGCAGGGCTTTCTGTGCTGGCACCTTTTCCCTGCGAGGAATCCTTATTTGGATCGGGTTTGGATCGGGTGGCCGGCAGTGGTGGGCGGGGCTGACCAAAGGGGGGACAGCAGCCCTGTTTCCCGGGACAGAAAGCTTGTGAGGTTTGGCTTTCAGGTGCAGTGTGTGGCGCAGCCTGGGGTGTCCGTGAACAGGCAGGGCTTTCTGTGCTGGCACCTTTTCCCTGCGAGGAATCCTCATTTGGATCGGGTTTTGGGGGGGCTGCTAAAATGGCGGGGCGGGGCTGACCAAAGTGGGGACAGCAGCCCTGTTTCCCGGGACAGAAAGCTTGTGAGGTTTGGCTTTCAGGTGGAGTGTGTGGCGCAGCCTGGGGTGTCCGTGGGAGGCAGGGCTTTCTGTGCTGGCACCTTTTCCCTGCGAGGAATCCTCATTTGGATCGGGTTTTGGGGGGGCTGCTAAAATGGCGGGGCGGGGCTGACCAAAGGGGGGACAGCAGCCCTGTTTCCCGGGACAGAAAGCTTGTGAGGTTTGGCTTTCAGGTGCAGTGTGTGGCACAGCCTGGGGACTCTGTGGGCAGGCAGGGCTTTCTGTGCTGGCACCTTTTCCCTGCGAGGAATCCTCATTTGGATCGGGTTTGGATCGGGTGGCCGGCAAGTGGTGGGCGGGGCTGACCAAGGGGGGGGCAGCAGCCCTGTTTCCCGGGACAGAAAGCTTGTGAGGTTTGGCTTTCAGGTGCAGTGTGTGGCGCAGCCTGGGGTGTCCGTGGGCAGGCAGGGCTTTCTGTGCTGGCACCTTTTTCCTGCGAGGAATCCTCATTTGGATCGGGTTTTGGGGGGGCTGCTAAAATGGCGGGGCGGGGCTGACCAAAGGGGGGACAGCAGCCCTGTTTCCCGGGACAGAATGCTTGTGAGGTTTGGCTTTCAGGTGCAGTGTGTGGCGCAGCCTGGGGTGTCCGTGAACAGGCAGGGCTTTCTGTGCTGGCACCTTTTCCCCGCGAGGAATCCTCATTTGGATCGGGTATGGATCGGGTGGCCGGCAATGGCGGGGCGGGGCTGACCAAAGGGGGGACAGCAGCCCTGTTTCCCGGGACAGAAAGCTTGTGAGGTTTGGCTTTCAGGTGCAGTGTGTGGCACAGCCTGGGCACTCTGTGGGCAGGCAGGGCTTTCTGTGCTGGCACCTTTTCCCTGCGAGGAATCCTCATTTGGATCGGGTTTGGATCGGGTGGCCCACAATGGCGGGGCGGGGCTGACCAAAGGGGGGACAGCAGCCCTGTTTCCCGGGACAGAAAGCTTGTGAGGTTTGGCTTTCAGGTGCAGTGTGTGGCTCAGCCTGGGAACTCTGTGGGCAGGCAGGGCTTTCTGTGCTGGCACCTTTTCCCTGCGAGGAATCCTCATTTGGATCGGATTTTGGGGGGGCTGCTAAAATGGCGGGGCGGGGCTGACCAAAGTGGGGACAGCAGCCCTGTTTCCCGGGACAGAAAGCTTGTGAGGTTTGGCTTTCAGGTGCAGTGTGTGGCACAGCCTGGGCACTCTGTTGGCAGGCAGGGCTTTCTGTGCTGGCACCTTTTCCCTGCGAGGAATCCTCATTTGGATCTGGTTTGGATCGGGTGGCCGGCAGTGGTGGGCGGGGCTGACCAAGGTGGGGGACAGCAGCCCTGTTTCCCGGGACAGAAAGCTTGTGAGGTTTGGCTTTCAGGTGCAGTGTGTGGCACAGCCTGGGCACTCTGTGGGCAGGCAGGGCTTTCTGTGCTGGCACCTTTTCCCTGCGAGGAATCCTCATTTGGATCGCGTTTGGATCGGGTGACCGGCAGTGGTGGGCGGGGCTGACCAAGGGGGGGACAGCAGCCCTGTTTCCCGGGACAGAAAGCTTGTGAGGTTTGGCTTTCAGGTGCAGTGTGTGGCTCAGCCTGGGCACTCTGTGGTCAAGCAGGGCTTTCTGTGCTGGCACCTTTTCCCTGCGAGGAATCCTCATTTGGATCTGGTTTGGATCGGGTGGCCGGCAGTGGTGGGCGGGGCTGACCAAAGGGGGGACAGCAGCCCTGTTTCCCGGGACAGAAAGCTTGTGAGGTTTGGCTTTCAGGTGCAGTGTGTGGCGCAGCCTGGGGTGTCCGTGGGCAGGCAGGGCATTCTGTGCTGGCACCTTTTCCCTGCGAGGAATCCTCATTTGGATCGGGTTTGGATCGGGTGGCCGGCAGTGGTGGGCGGGGCTGACCAAAGAGGGGACAGCAGCCCTGTTTCCCGGGACAGAAAGCTTGTGAGGTTTGGCTTTCAGGTGCAGTGTGTGGCGCAGCCTGGGGTGTCCGTGAACAGGCAGGGCTTTCTGTGCTGGCACCTTTTCCCTGCGAGGAATCCTCATTTGGATCGGGTTTGGATCGGGTGGCCGGCAGTGGTGGGCGGGGCTGACCAAAAGGGGGACAGCAGCCCTGTTTCCCGGGACAGAAAGCTTGTGAGGTTTGGCTTTCAGGTGCAGTGTGTGGCGCAGCCTGGGGTGTCCGTGGGCAGGCAGGGCTTTCTGTGCTGGCACCTTTTCCCTGCGAGGAATCCTCATTTGGATCGGGTTTTGGGGGGGCTGCTAAAATGGCGGGGCGGGGCTGACCAAAGTGGGGACAGCAGCCCTGTTTCCCGGGACAGAAAGCTTGTGAGGTTTGGCTTTCAGGTGCAGTGTGTGGCACAGCCTGGGCACTCTGTGGGCAGGCAGGGCTTTCTGTGCTGGCACCTTTTCCCTGCGAGGAATCCTCATTTGGATCGGGTTTGGATCGTGTGGCCGGCAGTGGTGGGCGGGGCTGACCAAAGGGGGGACAGCAGCCCTGTTTCCCGGGACAGAAAGCTTGTGAGGTTTGGCTTTCAGGTGCAGTGTGTGGCACAGCCTGGGCAGTCTCTGGGCAGGCAGGGCTTTCTGTGCTGGCACCTTTTCCCTGCGAGGAATCCTCATTTGGATCGGGTTTGGATCGGGTGGCCGGCAGTTGTGGGCGGGGCTGACCAAAGGGGGGACAGCAGCCCTGTTTCCCGGGACAGAAAGCTTGTGAGGTTTGGCTTTCAGGTGCAGTGTGTGGCTCAGCCTGGGAACTCTGTGGGCAGGCAGGGCTTTCTGTGCTGGCACCTTTTCCCTGCGAGGAATCCTCATTTGGATCGGATTTTGGGGGGGCTGCTAAAATGGCGGGGCGGGGCTGACCAAAGGGGGGACAGCAGCCCTGTTTCCCGGGACAGAAAGCTTGTGAGGTTTTGCTTTCAGGTGCATTGTGTGGCTCAGCCTGGGCACTCTGTGGGCAGGCAGGGCTTTCTGTGCTGGCACCTTTTCCCTGCGAGGAATCCTCATTTGGATCTGGTTTGGATCGGGTGGCCGGCAGTGGTGGGCGGGGCTGACCAAGGTGGGGGACAGCAGCCCTGTTTCCCGGGACAGAAAGCTTGTGAGGTTTGGCTTTCAGGTGCAGTGTGTGGCACAGCCTGGGCACTCTGTGGGCAGGCAGGGCTTTCTGTGCTGGCACCTTTTCCCTGCGAGGAATCCTCATTTGGATCGCGTTTGGATCGGGTGACCGGCAGTGGTGGGCGGGGCTGACCAAGGGGGGACAGCAGCCCTGTTTCCCGGGACAGAAAGCTTGTGAGGTTTGGCTTTCAGGTGCAGTGTGTGGCACAGCCTGGGGTGTCCGTGAACAGGCAGGGCTTTCTGTGCTGGCACCTTTTCCCTGCGAGGAATCCTCATTTGGATCGGGTTTTGGGGGGGCTGCTAAAATGGCGGGGCGGGGCTGACCAAAGTGGGGACAGCAGCCCTGTTTCCCGGGACAGAAAGCTTGTGAGGTTTGGCTTTCAGGTGCAGTGTGTGGCACAGCCTGGGCAGTCTGTGGGCAGGCAGGGCTTTCTGTGCTGGCACCTTTTCCCTGCGAGGAATCCTCATTTGGATCGTGTTTGGATCGAGTGGCCGGCAGTGGCGGAGCGGGGATGACCAAAGGGGGGACAGCAGCCCTGTTTCCCGGGACAGAAAGCTTGTGAGGTTTGGCTTTCAGGTGCAGTGTGTGGCGCAGCCTGTGGTGTCCGTGGGCAGGCAGGGCTTTCTGTGCTGGCACCTTTTCCCTGCGAGGAATCCTCATTTGGATCGGGTTTGGGGGGGGCTGCTAAAATGGCGGGGCGGGGCTGACCAAAGTGGGGACAGCAGCCCTGTTTCCCGGGACAGAAAGCTTGTGAGGTTTGGCTTTCAGGTGCAGTGTGTGGCACAGCCTGGGCAGTCTGTGGGCAGGCAGGGCTTTCTGTGCTGGCACCTTTTCCCTGCGAGGAATCCTCATTTGGATCGAGTTTGGATCGGGTGGCCCACAATGGCGGGGCGGGGCTGACCAAAGGGGGGACAGCAGCCCTGTTTCCCGGGACAGAAAGCTTGTGAGGTTTGGCTTTCAGGTGCAGTGTGTGGCGCAGCCTGGGGTGTCCGTGGGCAGGCAGGGCTTTCTGTGCTGGCACCTTTTCCCTGCGAGGAATCCTCATTTGGATCGGGTTTTGGGGGGGCTGCTAAAATGGCGGGGCGGGGCTGACCAAAGTGGGGACAGCAGCCCTGTTTCCCGGGACAGAAAGCTTGTGAGGTTTGGCTTTCAGGTGCAGTGTGTGGCACAGCCTGGGCAGTCTGTGGGCAGGCAGGGCTTTCTGTGCTGGCACCTTTTCCCTGCGAGGAATCCTCATTTGGATCGAGTTTTTGGGGGGCTGCTAAAATGGCGGGGCGGGGCTGACCAAAGGGGGGACAGCAGCCCTGTTTCCCGGGACAGAAAGCTTGTGAGGTTTGGCTTTCAGGTGCAGTGTGTGGCACAGCCTGGGCACTCTGTGGGCAAGCAGGGCTTTCTGTGCTGGCACCTTTTCCCTGCGAGGAATCCTCATTTGTTTTGGGTTTGGATCGAGTGGCCGGCAGTGGCGGAGCGGGGCTGACCAAAGGGGGGACAGCAGCCCTGTTTCCCGGGACAGAAAGCTTGTGAGGTTTGGCTTTCAGGTGCAGTGTGTGGCGCAGCCTGGGGTGTCCGTGGGCAGGCAGGGCTTTCTGTGCTGGCACCTTTTCCCTGCGAGGAATCCTCATTTGGATCGGGTTTGGGGGGGGCTGCTAAAATGGCGGGGCGGGGCTGACCAAAGTGGGGACAGCAGCCCTGTTTCCCGGGACAGAAAGCTTGTGAGGTTTGGCTTTCAGGTGCAGTGTGTGGCACAGCCTGGGCACTCTGTGGGCAGGCAGGGCTTTCTGTGCTGGCACCTTTTCCCTGCGAGGAATCCTCATTTGGATCGGGTTTGGATCGTGTGGCCGGCAGTGCTGGGCGGGGCTGACCAAAGGGGGGACAGCAGCCCTGTTTCCCGGGACAGAAAGCTTGTGAGGTTTGGCTTTCAGGTGCAGTGTGTGGCGCAGCCTGGGGTGTCCGTGGGCAGGCAGGGCTTTCTGTGCTGGCACCTTTTCCCTGCGAGGAATCCTCATTTGGATCGAGTTTGGATCGGGTGGCCGGCAGTTGTGGGCGGGGCTGACCAAAGGGGGGACAGCAGCCCTGTTTCCCGGGACAGAAAGCTTGTGAGGTTTGGCTTTCAGGTGCAGTGTGTGGCTCAGCCTGGGAACTCTGTGGGCAGGCAGGGCTTTCTGTGCTGGCACCTTTTCCCTGCGAGGAATCCTCATTTGGATCGGATTTTGGGGGGGCTGCTAAAATGGCGGGGCGGGGCTGACCAAAGGGGGGACAGCAGCCCTGTTTCCCGGGACAGAAAGCTTGTGAGGTTTTGCTTTCAGGTGCAGTGTGTGGCTCAGCCTGGGCACTCTGTGGGCAGGCAGGGCTTTCTGTGCTGGCACCTTTTCCCTGCGAGGAATCCTCGTTTGGATCTGGTTTGGATCGGGTGGCCGGCAGTGGTGGGCGGGGCTGACCAAGGTGGGGGACAGCAGCCCTGTTTCCCGGGACAGAAAGCTTATGAGGTTTGGCTTTCAGGTGCAGTGTGTGGCACAGCCTGGGCAGTCTGTGGGCAGGCAGGGCTTTCTGTGCTGGCACCTTTTCCCTGCGAGGAATCCTCATTTGGATCGGGTTTGGATCGTGTGGCCGGCAGTGGTGGGCGGGGCTGACCAAAGGTGGGACAGCAGCCCTGTTTCCCGGGACAGAAAGCTTGTGAGGTTTGGCTTTCAGGTGCAGTGTGTGGCGCAGCCTGGGGTGTCCGTGGGCAGGCAGGGCTTTCTGTGCTGGCACCTTTTCCCTGCGAGGAATCCTCATTTGGATCGGGTTTTGGGGGGGCTGCTAAAATGGCGGGGCGGGGCTGACCAAAGTGGGGACAGCAGCCCTGTTTCCCGGGACAGAAAGCTTGTGAGGTTTGGCTTTCAGGTGCAGTGTGTGGCACAGCCTGGGCAGTCTGTGGGCAGGCAGGGCTTTCTGTGCTGGCACCTTTTCCCTGCGAGGAATCCTCATTTGGATCGGGTTTGGATCGAGTGGCCGGCAGTGGCGGAGCGGGGCTGACCAAAGGGGGGACAGCAGCCCTGTTTCCCGGGACAGAAAGCTTGTGAGGTTTGGCTTTCAGGTGCAGTGTGTGGCGCAGCCTGGGGTGTCCGTGGGCAGGCAGGGCTTTCTGTGCTGGCACCTTTTCCCTGCGAGGAATCCTCATTTGGATCGGGTTTTGGGGGGGCTGCTAAAATGGCGGGGCGGGGCTGACCAAAGTGGGGACAGCAGCCCTGTTTCCCGGGACAGAAAGCTTGGGAGGTTGGGCTTTCAGGTGCAGCGTGTGGCGCAGCCTGGGGTGTCCGTGGGCAGGCAGGGCTTTCTGTGCTGGCACCTTTTCCCCGCGAGGAATCCTCATTTGGATCGGGTTTGGATCGGGTGGCCGGCAATGGCGGGGCGGGGCTGACCAAAGGGGGGACAGCAGCCCTGTTTCCCGGGACAGAAAGCTTGTGAGGTTTGGCTTTCAGGTGCAGTGTGTGGCACAGCCTGGGCACTCTGTGGGCAGGCAGGGCTTTCTGTGCTGGCACCTTTTCCCTGCGAGGAATCCTCATTTGGATCGGGTTTGGATCGTGTGGCCGGCAGTGGTGGGCGGGGCTGACCAAAGGGGGGACAGCAGCCCTGTTTCCCGGGACAGAAAGCTTGTGAGGTTTGGCTTTCAGGTGCAGTGTGTGGCGCAGCCTGGGGTGTCCGTGGGCAGGCAGGGCTTTCTGTGCTGGCACCTTTTCCTGCGAGGAATCCTCATTTGGATCGGGTTTTGGGGGGGCTGCTAAAATGGCGGGGCGGGGCTGACCAAAGTGGGGACAGCAGCCCTGTTTCCCGGGACAGAAAGCTTGTGAGGTTTGGCTTTCAGGTGCAGTGTGTGGCACAGCCTGGGCACTCTGTGGGCAGGCAGGGCTTTCTGTGCTGGCACCTTTTCCCTGCGAGGAATCCTCATTTGTTTTGGGTTTGGATCGAGTGGCCGGCAGTGGCGGAGCGGGGATGACCAAAGGGGGGACAGCAGCCCTGTTTCCCGGGACAGAAAGCTTGTGAGGTTTGGCTTTCAGGTGCAGTGTGTGGCGCAGCCTGTGGTGTCCGTGGGCAGGCAGGGCTTTCTGTGCTGGCACCTTTTCCCTGCGAGGAATCCTCATTTGGATCGGGTTTTGGGGGGGCTGCTAAAATGGCGGGGCGGGGCTGACCAAAGTGGGGACAGCAGCCCTGTTTCCCGGGACAGAAAGCTTGTGAGGTTTGGCTTTCAGGTGCAGTGTGTGGCACAGCCTGGGCAGTCTGTGGGCAGGCAGGGCTTTCTGTGCTGGCACCTTTTCCCTGCGAGGAATCCTCATTTGGATCGAGTTTGGATCGGGTGGCCCACAATGGCGGGGCGGGGCTGACCAAAGGGGGGACAGCAGCCCTGTTTCCCGGGACAGAAAGCTTGTGAGGTTTGGCTTTCAGGTGCAGTGTGTGGCACAGCCTGGGCAGTCTGTGGGCAGGCAGGGCTTTCGGTGCTGGCACCTTTTCCCTGCGAGGAATCCTTATTTGGATCGGGTTTGGATCGGGTGGCCGGCAGTTGTGGGCGGGGCTGACCAAAGGGGGGACAGCAGCCCTGTTTCCCGGGACAGAAAGCTTGTGAGGTTTGGCTTTCAGGTGCAGTGTGTGGCTCAGCCTGGGAACTCTGTGGGCAGGCAGGGCTTTCTGTGCTGGCACCTTTTCCCTGCGAGGAATCCTCATTTGGATCGGCTTTTGGGGGGGCTGCTAAAATGGCGGGGCGGGGCTGACCAAAGGGGGGACAGCAGCCCTGTTTCCCGGGACAGAAAGCTTGTGAGGTTTTGCTTTCAGGTGCATTGTGTGGCTCAGCCTGGGCACTCTGTGGGCAGGCAGGGCTTTCTGTGCTGGCACCTTTTCCCTGCGAGGAATCCTCATTTGGATCTGGTTTGGATCGGGTGGCCGGCAGTGGTGGGCGGGGCTGACCAAGGTGGGGGACAGCAGCCCTGTTTCCCGGGACAGAAAGCTTGTGAGGTTTGGCTTTCAGGTGCAGTGTGTGGCACAGCCTGGGCACTCTGTGGGCAGGCAGGGCTTTCTGTGCTGGCACCTTTTCCCTGCGAGGAATCCTCATTTGGATCGCGTTTGGATCGGGTGACCGGCAGTGGTGGGCGGGGCTGACCAAGGGGGGACAGCAGCCCTGTTTCCCGGGACAGAAAGCTTGTGAGGTTTGGCTTTCAGGTGCAGTGTGTGGCTCAGCCTGGGCACTCTGTGGGCAAGCAGGGCTTTCTGTGCTGGCACCTTTTCCCTGCGAGGAATCCTCATTTGGATCTGGTTTGGATCGGGTGGCCGGCAGTGGTGGGCGGGGCTGACCAAGGTGGGGGACAGCAGCCCTGTTTCCCGGGACAGAAAGCTTGTGAGGTTTGGCTTTCAGGTGCAGTGTGTGGCGCAGCCTGGGGTGTCCGTGAACAGGCAGGGCTTTCTGTGCTGGCACCTTTTCCCTGCGAGGAATCCTCATTTGGATCGGGTTTGGATCGGGTGGCCCACAATGGCGGGGCGGGGCTGACCAAAGGGGGGACAGCAGCCCTGTTTCCCGGGACAGAAAGCTTGTGAGGTTTGGCTTTCAGGTGCAGTGTGTGGCTCAGCCTGGGAACTCTGTGGGCAGGCAGGGCTTTCTGTGCTGGCACCTTTTCCCTGCGAGGAATCCTCATTTGGATCGGATTTTGGGGGGGCTGCTAAAATGGCGGGGCGGGGCTGACCAAAGGGGGGACAGCAGCCCTGTTTCCCGGGACAGAAAGCTTGTGAGGTTTTACTTTCAGGTGCATTCTGTGGCTCAGCCTGGGCACTCTGTTGGCAGGCAGGGCTTTCTGTGCTGGCACCTTTTCCCTGCGAGGAATCCTCATTTGGATCTGGTTTGGATCGGGTGGCCGGCAGTGGTGGGCGGGGTGACCAAGGTGGGGGACAGCAGCCCTGTTTCCCGGGACAGAAAGCTTGTGAGGTTTGGCTTTCAGGTGCAGTGTGTGGCGCAGCCTGGGGTGTCCGTGGGCAGGCAGGGCATTCTGTGCTGGCACCTTTTCCCTGCGAGGAATCCTCATTTGGATCGGGTTTGGATCGGGTGGCCGGCAGTGGTGGGCGGGGCTGACCAAAGAGGGGACAGCAGCCCTGTTTCCCGGGACAGAAAGCTTGTGAGGTTTGGCTTTCAGGTGCAGTGTGTGGCGCAGCCTGGGGTGTCCGTGAACAGGCAGGGCTTTCTGTGCTGGCACCTTTTCCCTGCGAGGAATCCTCATTTGGATCGGGTTTGGATCGGGTGGCCGGCAGTGGTGGGCGGGGCTGACCAAAAGGGGGACAGCAGCCCTGTTTCCCGGGACAGAAAGCTTGTGAGGTTTGGCTTTCAGGTGCAGTGTGTGGCACAGCCTGGGCAGTCTGTGGGCAGGCAGGGCTTTCTGTGCTGGCACCTTTTCCCTGCGAGGAATCCTCATTTGGATCGCGTTTGGATCGTGTGGCCGGCAGTGGTGGGCGGGGCTGACCAAAGGGGGGACAGCAGCCCTGTTTCCCGGGACAGAAAGCTTGTGAGGTTTGGCTTTCAGGTGCAGTGTGTGGCGCAGCCTGGGGTGTCCGTGGGCAGGCAGGGCTTTCTGTGCTGGCACCTTTTCCCTGCGAGGAATCCTCATTTGGATCGGGTTTTGGGGGGGCTGCTAAAATGGCGGGGCGGGGCTGACCAAAGTGGGGACAGCAGCCCTGTTTCCCGGGACAGAAAGCTTGTGAGGTTTGGCTTTCAGGTGCAGTGTGTGGCACAGCCTGGGCACTCTGTGGGCAGGCAGGGCTTTCTGTGCTGGCACCTTTTCCCTGCGAGGAATCCTCATTTGGATCTGGTTTGGATCGGGTGGCCGGCAGTGGTGGGCGTGGCTGACCAAGGTGGGGGACAGCAGCCCTGTTTCCCGGGACAGAAAGCTTGTGAGGTTTGGCTTTCAGGTGCAGTGTGTGGCTCAGCCTGGGCACTCTGTGGGCAGGCAGGGCTTTCTGTGCTGGCACCTTTTCCCTGCGAGGAATCCTCATTTGGATCGCGTTTGGATCGGGTGACCGGCAGTGGTGGGCGGGGCTGACCAAGGGGGGACAGCAGCCCTGTTTCCCGGGACAGAAAGCTTGTGAGGTTTGGCTTTCAGGTGCAGTGTGTGGCTCAGCCTGGGCACTCTGTGGGCAAGCAGGGCTTTCTGTGCTGGCACCTTTTCCCTGCGAGGAATCCTCATTTGGATCGGGTTTGGATCGGGTGGCCGGCAGTGGTGGGCGGGGCTGACCAAAGGGGGGACAGCAGCCCTGTTTCCCGGGACAGAAAGCTTGTGAGGTTTGGCTTTCAGGTGCAGTGTGTGGCGCAGCCTGGGGTGTCCGTGAACAGGCAGGGCTTTCTGTGCTGGCACCTTTTCCCTGCGAGGAATCCTCATTTGGATCGGGTTTTGGGGGGGCTGCTAAAATGGCGGGGCGGGGCTGACCAAAGTGGGGACAGCAGCCCTGTTTCCCGGGACAGAAAGCTTGTGAGGTTTGGCTTTCAGGTGGAGTGTGTGGCGCAGCCTGGGGTGTCCGTGGGAGGCAGGGCTTTCTGTGCTGGCACCTTTTCCCTGCGAGGAATCCTCATTTGGATCGGGTTTTGGGGGGGCTGCTAAAATGGCGGGGCGGGGCTGACCAAAGGGGGGACAGCAGCCCTGTTTCCCGGGACAGAAAGCTTGTGAGGTTTGGCTTTCAGGTGCAGTGTGTGGCACAGCCTGGGGACTCTGTGGGCAGGCAGGGCTTTCTGTGCTGGCACCTTTTCCCTGCGAGGAATCCTCATTTGGATCGGGTTTGGATCGGGTGGCCGGCAGTGGTGGGCTGGGCTGACCAAGGGGGGGGCAGCAGCCCTGTTTACCGGGACAGAAAGCTTGTGAGGTTTGGCTTTCAGGTGCAGTGTGTGGCGCAGCCTGGGGTGTCCGTGGGCAGGCAGGGCTTTCTGTGCTGGCACCTTTTTCCTGCGAGGAATCCTCATTTGGATCGGGTTTTGGGGGGGCTGCTAAAATGGCGGGGCGGGGCTGACCAAAGGGGGGACAGCAGCCCTGTTTCCCGGGACAGAAAGCTTGTGAGGTTTGGCTTTCAGGTGCAGTGTGTGGCGCAGCCTGGGGTGTCCGTGAACAGGCAGGGCTTTCTGTGCTGGCACCTTTTCCCCGCGAGGAATCCTCATTTGGATCGGGTATGGATCGGGTGGCCGGCAATGGCGGGGCGGGGGCTGACCAAAGGGGGGACAGCAGCCCTGTTTCCCGGGACAGAAAGCTTGTGAGGTTTGGCTTTCAGGTGCAGTGTGTGGCACAGCCTGGGCACTCTGTGGGCAGGCAGGGCTTTCTGTGCTGGCACCTTTTCCCTGCGAGGAATCCTCATTTGGATCGGCTTTTGGGGGGGCTGCTAAAATGGCGGGGCGGGGCTGACCAAAGGGGGGACAGCAGCCCTGTTTCCCGGGACAGAAAGCTTGTGAGGTTTTGCTTTCAGGTGCATTGTGTGGCTCAGCCTGGGCACTCTGTGGGCAGGCAGGGCTTTCTGTGCTGGCACCTTTTCCCTGCGAGGAATCCTCATTTGGATCTGGTTTGGATCGGGTGGCCGGCAGTGGTGGGCGGGGCTGACCAAGGTGGGGGACAGCAGCCCTGTTTCCCGGGACAGAAAGCTTGTGAGGTTTGGCTTTCAGGTGCAGTGTGTGGCACAGCCTGGGCACTCTGTGGGCAGGCAGGGCTTTCTGTGCTGGCACCTTTTCCCTGCGAGGAATCCTCATTTGGATCGCGTTTGGATCGGGTGACCGGCAGTGGTGGGCGGGGCTGACCAAGGGGGGACAGCAGCCCTGTTTCCCGGGACAGAAAGCTTGTGAGGTTTGGCTTTCAGGTGCAGTGTGTGGCTCAGCCTGGGCACTCTGTGGGCAAGCAGGGCTTTCTGTGCTGGCACCTTTTCCCTGCGAGGAATCCTCATTTGGATCTGGTTTGGATCGGGTGGCCGGCAGTGGTGGGCGGGGCTGACCAAGGTGGGGGACAGCAGCCCTGTTTCCCGGGACAGAAAGCTTGTGAGGTTTGGCTTTCAGGTGCAGTGTGTGGCACAGCCTGGGCACTCTGTGGGCAGGCAGGGCTTTCTGTGCTGGCACCTTTTCCCTGCGAGGAATCCTCATTTGGATCGGGTTTGGATCGGGTGGCCCACAATGGCGGGGCGGGGCTGACCAAAGGGGGGACAGCAGCCCTGTTTCCCGGGACAGAAAGCTTGTGAGGTTTGGCTTTCAGGTGCAGTGTGTGGCTCAGCCTGGGAACTCTGTGCGCAGGCAGGGCTTTCTGTGCTGGCACCTTTTCCCTGCGAGGAATCCTCATTTGGATCGGATTTTGGGGGGGCTGCTAAAATGGCGGGGCGGGGCTGACCAAAGGGGGGACAGCAGCCCTGTTTCCCGGGACAGAAAGCTTGTGAGGTTTTACTTTCAGGTGCATTCTGTGGCTCAGCCTGGGCACTCTGTTGGCAGGCAGGGCTTTCTGTGCTGGCACCTTTTCCCTGCGAGGAATCCTCATTTGGATCTGGTTTGGATCGGGTGGCCGGCAGTGGTGGGCGGGGTGACCAAGGTGGGGGACAGCAGCCCTGTTTCCCGGGACAGAAAGCTTGTGAGGTTTGGCTTTCAGGTGCAGTGTGTGGCGCAGCCTGGGGTGTCCGTGGGCAGGCAGGGCATTCTGTGCTGGCACCTTTTCCCTGCGAGGAATCCTCATTTGGATCGGGTTTGGATCGGGTGGCCGGCAGTGGTGGGCGGGGCTGACCAAAGAGGGGACAGCAGCCCTGTTTCCCGGGACAGAAAGCTTGTGAGGTTTGGCTTTCAGGTGCAGTGTGTGGCGCAGCCTGGGGTGTCCGTGAACAGGCAGGGCTTTCTGTGCTGGCACCTTTTCCCTGCGAGGAATCCTCATTTGGATCGGGTTTGGATCGGGTGGCCGGCAGTGGTGGGCGGGGCTGACCAAAAGGGGGACAGCAGCCCTGTTTCCCGGGACAGAAAGCTTGTGAGGTTTGGCTTTCAGGTGCAGTGTGTGGCTCAGCCTGGGCACTCTGTGGGCAGGCAGGGCTTTCTGTGCTGGCACCTTTTCCCTGCGAGGAATCCTCATTTGGATCGCGTTTGGATCGGGTGACCGGCAGTGGTGGGCGGGGCTGACCAAGGGGGGACAGCAGCCCTGTTTCCCGGGACAGAAAGCTTGTGAGGTTTGGCTTTCAGGTGCAGTGTGTGGCTCAGCCTGGGCACTCTGTGGGCAAGCAGGGCTTTCTGTGCTGGCACCTTTTCCCTGCGAGGAATCCTCATTTGGATCGGGTTTGGATCGGGTGGCCGGCAGTGGTGGGCGGGGCTGACCAAAGGGGGGACAGCAGCCCTGTTTCCCGGGACAGAAAGCTTGTGAGGTTTGGCTTTCAGGTGCAGTGTGTGGCGCAGCCTGGGGTGTCCATGAACAGGCAGGGCTTTCTGTGCTGGCACCTTTTCCCTGCGAGGAATCCTCATTTGGATCGGGTTTTGGGGGGGCTGCTAAAATGGCGGGGCGGGGCTGACCAAAGTGGGGACAGCAGCCCTGTTTCCCGGGACAGAAAGCTTGTGAGGTTTGGCTTTCAGGTGGAGTGTGTGGCGCAGCCTGGGGTGTCCGTGGGAGGCAGGGCTTTCTGTGCTGGCACCTTTTCCCTGCGAGGAATCCTCATTTGGATCGGGTTTTGGGGGGGCTGCTAAAATGGCGGGGCGGGGCTGACCAAAGGGGGGACAGCAGCCCTGTTTCCCGGGACAGAAAGCTTGTGAGGTTTGGCTTTCAGGTGCAGTGTGTGGCACAGCCTGGGGACTCTGTGGGCAGGCAGGGCTTTCTGTGCTGGCACCTTTTCCCTGCGAGGAATCCTCATTTGGATCGGGTTTGGATCGGGTGGCCGGCAGTGGTGGGCTGGGCTGACCAAGGGGGGGGCAGCAGCCCTGTTTACCGGGACAGAAAGCTTGTGAGGTTTGGCTTTCAGGTGCAGTGTGTGGCGCAGCCTGGGGTGTCCGTGGGCAGGCAGGGCTTTCTGTGCTGGCACCTTTTTCCTGCGAGGAATCCTCATTTGGATCGGGTTTTGGGGGGGCTGCTAAAATGGCGGGGCGGGGCTGACCAAAGGGGGGACAGCAGCCCTGTTTCCCGGGACAGAAAGCTTGTGAGGTTTGGCTTTCAGGTGCAGTGTGTGGCGCAGCCTGGGGTGTCCGTGGGAGGCAGGGCTTTCTGTGCTGGCACCTTTTCCCCGCGAGGAATCCTCATTTGGATCGGGTATGGATCGGGTGGCCGGCAATGGCGGGGCGGGGCTGACCAAAGGGGGGACAGCAGCCCTGTTTCCCGGGACAGAAAGCTTGTGAGGTTTGGCTTTCAGGTGCAGTGTGTGGCACAGCCTGGGCACTCTGTGGGCAGGCAGGGCTTTCTGTGCTGGCACCTTTTCCCTGCGAGGAATCCTCATTTGGATCGGGTTTGGATCGGGTGGCCCACAATGGCGGGGCGGGGCTGACCAAAGGGGGGACAGCAGCCCTGTTTCCCGGGACAGAAAGCTTGTGAGGTTTGGCTTTCAGGTGCAGTGTGTGGCTCAGCCTGGGAACTCTGTGGGCAGGCAGGGCTTTCTGTGCTGGCACCTTTTCCCTGCGAGGAATCCTCATTTGGATCGGATTTTGGGGGGGCTGCTAAAATGGCGGGGCGGGGCTGACCAAAGGGGGGACAGCAGCCCTGTTTCCCGGGACAGAAAGCTTGTGAGGTTTTACTTTCAGGTGCATTCTGTGGCTCAGCCTGGGCACTCTGTTGGCAGGCAGGGCTTTCTGTGCTGGCACCTTTTCCCTGCGAGGAATCCTCATTTGGATCTGGTTTGGATCGGGTGGCCGGCAGTGGTGGGCGGGGCTGACCAAGGTGGGGGACAGCAGCCCTGTTTCCCGGGACAGAAAGCTTGTGAGGTTTGGCTTTCAGGTGCAGTGTGTGGCGCAGCCTGGGGTGTCCGTGGGAGGCAGGGCTTTCTGTGCTGGCACCTTTTCCCTGCGAGGAATCCTCATTTGGATCGGGTTTTGGGGGGGCTGCTAAAATGGCGGGGCGGGGCTGACCAAAGGGTGGACAGCAGCCCTGTTTCCCGGGACAGAAAGCTTGTGAGGTTTGGCTTTCAGGTGCAGTGTGTGGCACAGCCTGGGGACTCTGTGGGCAGGCAGGGCTTTCTGTGCTGGCACCTTTTCCCTGCGAGGAATCCTCATTTGGATCGGGTTTGGATCGTGTGGCCGGCAGTGGTGGGCGGGGCTGACCAAAGGTGGGACAGCAGCCCTGTTTCCCGGGACAGAAAGCTTGTGAGGTTTGGCTTTCAGGTGCAGTGTGTGGCGCAGCCTGGGGTGTCCGTGGGCAGGCAGGGCTTTCTGTGCTGGCACCTTTTCCCTGCGAGGAATCCTCATTTGGATCGGGTTTTGGGGGGGCTGCTAAAATGGCGGGGCGGGGCTGACCAAAGTGGGGACAGCAGCCCTGTTTCCCGGGACAGAAAGCTTGTGAGGTTTGGCTTTCAGGTGCAGTGTGTGGCACAGCCTGGGCACTCTGTGGGCAGGCAGGGCTTTCTGTGCTGGCACCTTTTCCCTGCGAGGAATCCTCATTTGGATCTGGTTTGGATCGGGTGGCCGGCAGTGGTGGGCGTGGCTGACCAAGGTGGGGGACAGCAGCCCTGTTTCCCGGGACAGAAAGCTTGTGAGGTTTGGCTTTCAGGTGCAGTGTGTGGCTCAGCCTGGGCACTCTGTGGGCAGGCAGGGCTTTCTGTGCTGGCACCTTTTCCCTGCGAGGAATCCTCATTTGGATCGCGTTTGGATCGGGTGACCGGCAGTGGTGGGCGGGGCTGACAAAGGGGGGACAGCAGCCCTGTTTCCCGGGACAGAAAGCTTGTGAGGTTTGGCTTTCAGGTGCAGTGTGTGGCTCAGCCTGGGCACTCTGTGGGCAAGCAGGGCTTTCTGTGCTGGCACCTTTTCCCTGCGAGGAATCCTCATTTGGATCGGGTTTGGATCGGGTGGCCGGCAGTGGTGGGCGGGGCTGACCAAAGGGGGGACAGCAGCCCTGTTTCCCGGGACAGAAAGCTTGTGAGGTTTGGCTTTCAGGTGCAGTGTGTGGCGCAGCCTGGGGTGTCCGTGAACAGGCAGGGCTTTCTGTGCTGGCACCTTTTCCCTGCGAGGAATCCTCATTTGGATCGGGTTTTGGGGGGGCTGCTAAAATGGCGGGGCGGGGCTGACCAAAGTGGGGACAGCAGCCCTGTTTCCCGGGACAGAAAGCTTGTGAGGTTTGGCTTTCAGGTGGAGTGTGTGGCGCAGCCTGGGGTGTCCGTGGGAGGCAGGGCTTTCTGTGCTGGCACCTTTTCCCTGCGAGGAATCCTCATTTGGATCGGGTTTGGATCGGGTGGCCGGCAGTGGCGGGGCGGGGCTGACCAAAGGGGGGACAGCAGCCCTGTTTCCCGGGACAGAAAGCTTGTGAGGTTTGGCTTTCAGGTGCAGTGTGTGGCACAGCCTGGGGACTCTGTGGGCAGGCAGGGCTTTCTGTGCTGGCACCTTTTCCCTGCGAGGAATCCTCATTTGGATCGGGTTTGGATCGGGTGGCCGGCAGTGGTGGGCGGGGCTGACCAAGGGGGGGGCAGCAGCCCTGTTTCCCGGGACAGAAAGCTTGTGAGGTTTGGCTTTCAGGTGCAGTGTGTGGCGCAGCCTGGGGTGTCCGTGGGCAGGCAGGGCTTTCTGTGCTGGCACCTTTTTCCTGCGAGGAATCCTCATTTGGATCGGGTTTTGGGGGGGCTGCAAAAATGGCGGGGCGGGGCTGACCAAAGGGGTACAGCAGCCCTGTTTCCCGGGACAGAATGCTTGTGAGGTTTGGCTTTCAGGTGCAGTGTGTGGCGCAGCCTGGGGTGTCGTGACAGGCAGGGCTTTCTGTGCTGGCACCTTTTCCCCCGCGAGGAATCCTCATTTGGATCGGGTATGGATCGGGTGGCCGGCAATGGCGGGGCGGGCTGACCAAAGCAGCCCTGTTTCCCGGGACAGAAAGCTTGTGAGGTTTGGCTTTCAGGTGCAGTGTGTGGCACAGCCTGGGCACTCTGTGGGCAGCAGGGCTTTCTGTGCTGGCACCTTTTCCCTGCGAGGAATCCTCATTTGGATCGGTTTGGATCGGGTGGCCCACAATGGCGGGGCGGGCTGACCAAAGGGGGGACAGCAGCCCTGTTTCCCGGGACAGAAAGCTTGTGAGGTTTGGCTTTCAGGTGCAGTGTGTGGCTCAGCCTGGGAACTCTGTGGGCAGGCAGGGCTTTCTGTGCTGGCACCTTTTCCCTGCGAGGAATCCTCATTTGGATCGCGTTTGGATCGGGTGACCGGCAGTGGTGGGCGGGGCTGACCAAGGGGGGGACAGCAGCCCTGTTTCCCGGGACAGAAAGCTTGTGAGGTTTGGCTTTCAGGTGCAGTGTGTGGCTCAGCCTGGGCACTCTGTGGTCAAGCAGGGCTTTCTGTGCTGGCACCTTTTCCCTGCGAGGAATCCTCATTTGGATCTGGTTTGGATCGGGTGGCCGGCAGTGGTGGGCGGGGCTGACCAAAGGGGGGACAGCAGCCCTGTTTCCCGGGACAGAAAGCTTGTGAGGTTTGGCTTTCAGGTGCAGTGTGTGGCGCAGCCTGGGGTGTCCGTGGGCAGGCAGGGCATTCTGTGCTGGCACCTTTTCCCTGCGAGGAATCCTCATTTGGATCGGGTTTGGATCGGGTGGCCGGCAGTGGTGGGCGGGGCTGACCAAAGAGGGACAGCAGCCCTGTTTCCGGGACAGAAAGCTTGTGAGGTTTGGCTTTCAGGTGCAGTGTGTGGCGCAGCCTGGGGTGTCCGTGAACAGCAGGGCTTTCTGTGCTGGCACCTTTTCCCTGCGAGGAATCCTCATTTGGATCGGGTTTGGATCGGGTGGCCGGCAGTGGTGGGCGGGGCTGACCAAAAGGGGGACAGCAGCCCTGTTTCCCGGACAGAAAGCTTGTGAGGTTTGGCTTTCAGGTGCAGTGTGTGGCGCAGCCTGGGCGTGTCCGTGGGCAGGCAGGGCTTTCTGTGCTGGCACCTTTTCCCTGCGAGGAATCCTCATTTGGATCGGGTTTTGGGGGGGCTGCTAAAATGGCGGGGCGGGGCTGACCAAAGTGGGGACAGCAGCCCTGTTTCCCGGGACAGAAAGCTTGTGAGGTTTGGCTTTCAGGGTGCAGTGTGCTGGCACAGCCTGGGCACTCTGTGGGCAGGCAGGGCTTTCTGTGCTGGCACCTTTTCCCTGCGAGGAATCCTCATTTGGATCGGGTTTGGATCGTGTGGCCGGCAGTGGTGGGCGGGGCTGACCAAGGGGGGACAGCAGCCCTGTTTCCCGGGACAGAAGCTTGTGAGGTTTGGCTTTCAGGTGCAGTGTGTGGCACAGCCTGGGCAGTCTCTGGGCAGGCAGGGCTTTCTGTGCTGGCACCTTTTCCCTGCGAGGAATCCTCATTTGGATCGGGTTTGGATCGGGTTTGGATCGGGTGGCCGGCAGTTGTGGGCGGGGCTGACCAAAGGGGGGACAGCAGCCCTGTTTCCCGGGACAGAAAGCTTGTGAGGTTTGGCTTTCAGGTGCAGTAGTGTGGCTCAGCCTGGAACTCTGTGGGCAGGCAGGGCTTTCTGTGCTGGCACCTTTTCCGTGCGAGGAATCCTCATTTGGATCGGATTTTGGGGGGCTGCTAAAATGGCGGGGCGGGGCTGACCAAAGGGGGGACAGCAGCCCTGTTTCCCGGGACAGAAAGCTTGTGAGGTTTTGCTTTCAGGTGCATTGTGTGGCTCAGCCTGGGCACTCTGTGGGCAGGCAGGGCTTTCTGTGCTGGCACCTTTTCCCTGCGAGGAATCCTCATTTGGATCTGGTTTGGATCGGGTGGCCGGCAGTGGTGGGCGGGCTGACCAAGGTGGGGGACAGCAGCCCTGTTTCCCGGGACAGAAAGCTTGTGAGGTTTGGCTTTCAGGTGCAGTGTGTGGCACAGCCTTGGCACTCTGTGGGCAGGCAGGGCTTTCTGTGCTGGCACCTTTTCCTGCGAGGAATCCTCATTTGGATCGCGTTTGGATCGGGTGACCGGCAGTGGTGGGCGGGGCTGACCAAGGGGGGACAGCAGCCCTGTTTCCCGGGACAGAAGCTTGTGAGGTTTGGCTTTCAGGTGCAGTGTGTGGCACAGCCTGGGGTGTCCGTGAACAGGCAGGGCTTTCTGTGCTGGCACCTTTCCCTGCGAGGAATCCTCATTTGGATCGGGTTTTGGGGGGGCTGCTAAAATGGCGGGGCGGGGCTGACCAAAGTGGGGACAGCAGCCCTGTTTCCCGGGACAGAAAGCTTGTGAGGTTTGGCTTTCAGGTGCAGTGTGTGGCACAGCCTGGGCAGTCTGTGGGCAGGCAGGGCTTTCTGTGCTGGCACCTTTTCCCTGCGAGGAATCCTCATTTGGATCGGGTTTGGATCGTGTGGCCGGCAGTGGTGGGCGGGGCTGACCAAAGGGGGGACAGCAGCCCTGTTTCCCGGGACAGAAAGCTTGTGAGGTTTGGCTTTCAGGTGCAGTGTGTGGCGCAGCCTGGGGTGTCCGTGGCAGGCAGGGCTTTCTGTGCTGGCACCTTTTCCTGCGAGGAATCCTCATTTGGATCGGGTTTTGGGGGGGCTGCTAAAATGGCGGGGCGGGGCTGACCAAAGTGGGGACAGCAGCCCTGTTTCCCGGGACAGAAAGCTTGTGAGGTTTGGCTTTCAGGTGCAGTGTGTGGCACAGCCTGGGCACTCTGTGGGCAGGCAGGGCTTTCTGTGCTGGCACCTTTCCCTGCGAGGAATCCTCATTTGTTTTGGGTTTGGATCGAGTGGCCGGCAGTGGCGGAGCGGGGATGACCAAAGGGGGACAGCAGCCCTGTTTCCCGGGACAGAAAGCTTGTGAGGTTTGGCTTTCAGGTGCAGTGTGTGGCGCAGCCTGTGGTGTCCGTGGGCAGGCAGGGCTTTCTGTGCTGGCACCTTTTCCCTGCGAGGAATCCTCATTTGGATCGGGTTTGGGGGGGGCTGCTAAAATGGCGGGGCGGGGCTGACCAAAGTGGGGACAGCAGCCCTGTTTCCCGGACAGAAAGCTTGTGAGGTTTGGCTTTCAGGTGCAGTGTGTGGCACAGCCTGGGCAGTCTGTGGGCAGGCAGGGCTTTCTGTGCTGGCACCTTTTCCCTGCGAGGAATCCTCATTTGGATCGAGTTTGGATCGGGTGGCCCACAATGGCGGGGCGGGGCTGACCAAAGGGGGGACAGCAGCCCTGTTTCCCGGGACAGAAAGCTTGTGAGGTTTGGCTTTCAGGTGCAGTGTGTGGCTCAGCCTGGGGAACTCTGTGGGCAGGCAGGGCTTTCTGTGCTGGCACCTTTTCCCTGCGAGGAATCCTCATTTGGATCGGCTTTTTGGGGGGGCTGCTAAAATGGCGGGGCGGGGCTGACCAAAGGGGGGACAGCAGCCCTGTTTCCCGGGACAGAAAGCTTGTGAGGTTTTGCTTTCAGGTGCATTGTGTGGCTCAGCCTGGGGCACTCTGTGGGCAGGCAGGGCTTTCTGTGCTGGCACCTTTTCCTGCGAGGAATCCTCGTTTGGATCTGGTTTGGATCGGGTGGCCGGCAGTGGTGGGCGGGGCTGACCAAGGTGGGGACAGCAGCCCTGTTTCCGGGACAGAAAGCTTGTGAGGTTTGGCTTTCAGGTGCAGTGTGTGGCACAGCCTGGGCACTCTGTGGGCAGGCAGGGCATTCTGTGCTGGCACCTTTTCCCTGCGAGGAATCCTCATTTGGATCGGTTTGGATCGGGTGGCCGGCAGTGGTGGGCGGGGCTGACCAAAGGGGGGACAGCAGCCCTGTTTCCCGGGACAGAAAGCTTGTGAGGTTTGGCTTTCAGGTGCAGTGTGTGGCGCAGCCTGGGGTGTCCGTGAACAGCAGGGCTGTCTGTGCTGCACCTTTTCCCTGCGAGGAATCCTTATTTGGATCGGGTTTGGATCGTGTGGCCGGCAGTGGTGGGCGGGGCTGACCAAAAGGGGGACAGCAGCCCTGTTTCCCGGGACAGAAAGCTTATGAGGTTTGGCTTTCAGGTGCAGTGTGTGGCACAGCCTGGGCAGTCTGTGGGCAGGCAGGGCTTTCTGTGCTGGCACCTTTTCCCTGCGAGGAATCCTCATTTGGATCGGGTTTGGATCGTGTGGCCGGCAGTGGTGGGCGGGGCTGACCAAAGGGGGGACAGCAGCCCTGTTTCCCGGGACAGAAAGCTTGTGAGGTTTGGCTTTCAGGTGCAGTGTGTGGCGCAGCCTGGGGTGTCCGTGGGCAGGCAGGGCTTTCTGTGCTGGCACCTTTTCCCTGCGAGGAATCCTCATTTGGATCGGGTTTTGGGGGGGCTGCTAAAATGGCGGGGCGGGGCTGACCAAAGTGGGGACAGCAGCCCTGTTTCCCGGGACAGAAAGCTTGTGAGGTTTGGCTTTCAGGTGCAGTGTGTGGCACAGCCTGGGCAGTCTGTGGGCAGGCAGGGCTTTCTGTGCTGGCACCTTTTCCCTGCGAGGAATCCTCATTTGATCGAGTTTTTTGGGGGCTGCTAAAAATGGCGGGGCGGGGCTGACCAAAGGGGGGACAGCAGCCCTGTTTCCCGGGACAGAAAGCTTGTGAGGTTTGGCTTTCAGGTGCAGTGTGTGGCACAGCCTGGGCACTCTGTGGGCAAGCAGGGCTTTCTGTGCTGGCACCTTTTCCTGCGAGGAATCCTCATTTGTTTTGGGTTTGGATCGAGTGGCCGGCAGTGGCGGAGCGGGGCTGACCAAAGGGGGGACAGCAGCCCTGTTTCCCGGGACAGAAAGCTTGTGAGGTTTGGCTTTCAGGTGCAGTGTGTGGCGCAGCCTGGGGTGTCCGTGGGCAGGCAGGGCTTTCTGTGCTGGCACCTTTTCCCTGCGAGGAATCCTCATTTGGATCGGGTTTGGGGGGGGCTGCTAAAATGGCGGGGCGGGGCTGACCAAGTGGGGACAGCAGCCCTGTTTCCCGGGACAGAAAGCTTGTGAGGTTTGGCTTTCAGGTGCAGTGTGTGGCACAGCCTGGGCAGTCTGTGGGCAGGCAGGGCTTTCTGTGCTGGCACCTTTTCCCTGCGAGGAATCCTCATTTGGATCGGGTTGGATCGTGTGGCCGGCAGTGCTGGGCGGGGCTGACCAAAGGGGGGACAGCAGCCCTGTTTCCCGGGACAGAAAGCTTGTGAGGTTTGGCTTTCAGGTGCAGTGTGTGGCGCAGCCTGGGGTGTCCGTGGGCAGGCAGGGCTTTCTGTGCTGGCACCTTTCTCCCTGCGAGGAATCCTCATTTGGATCGAGTTTGGATCGGGTGGCCGGCAGTTGTGGGCGGGGCTGACCAAAGGGGGGACAGCAGCCCTGTTTCCCGGACAGAAAGCTTGTGAGGTTTGGCTTTCAGGTTGCAGTGTGTGGCTCAGCCTGGGAACTCTGTGGGCAGGCAGGGCTTTCTGTGCTGCACCTTTTCCCTGCGAGGAATCCTCATTTGGATCGGATTTTGGGGGGGCTGCTAAAATGGCGGGGCGGGGCTGACCAAAGGGGGGACAGCAGCCCTGTTTCCCGGGACAGAAAGCTTGTGAGGTTTTGCTTTCAGGTGCAGTGTGTGGCTCAGCCTGGGCACTCTGTGGGCAGGCAGGGCTTTCTGTGCTGGCACCTTTTCCCTGCGAGGAATCTCGTTTGGATCTGGTTTGGATCGGGTGGCCGGCAGTGGTGGGCGGGGCTGACCAAGGTGGGGGACAGCAGCCCTGTTTCCCGGGACAGAAAGCTTATGAGGTTTGGCTTTCAGGTGCAGTGTGTGGCACAGCCTGGGCAGTCTGTGGGCAGGCAGGGCTTTCTGTGCTGGCACCTTTTCCCTGCGAGGAATCCTCATTTGGATCGGGTTTGGATCGTGTGGCCGGCAGTGGTGGGCGGGGCTGACCAAAGGTGGGACAGCAGCCCTGTTTCCCGGGACAGAAAGCTTGTGAGGTTTGGCTTTCAGGTGCAGTGTGTGGCGCAGCCTGGGGTGTCCGTGGGCAGGCAGGGCTTTCTGTGCTGGCACCTTTTCCCTGCGAGGAATCCTCATTTGGATCGGGTTTTGGGGGGGCTGCTAAAATGGCGGGGGCGGGGCTGACCAAAGTGGGGACAGCAGCCCTGTTTCCCGGGACAGAAAGCTTGTGAGGTTTGGCTTTCAGGTGCAGTGTGTGGCACAGCCTGGGCAGTCTGTGGGCAGGCAGGGCTTTCTGTGCTGGCACCTTTTCCCTGCGAGGAATCCTCATTTGGATCGGGTTTGGATCGAGTGGCCGGCAGTGGCGGAGCGGGGCTGACCCAAAGGGGGGACAGCAGCCCTGTTTCCCGGGACAGAAAGCTTGTGAGGTTTGGCTTTCAGGTGCAGTGTGTGGCGCAGCCTGGGGGTGTCCGTGGGCAGGCAGGGCTTTCTGTCCCGGGAAACAGGGCTGCTGTCCCCCCTTTGGTCAGCCCCGCTCCGCCACTGCCGGCACTCGATCCAAACCCGATCCAAATGAGGATCCTCGCAGGGAAAAGGTGCCAGCACAGAAAGCCCTGCCTGCCCACAGACTGCCCAGGCTGTGCCACACACTGCACCTGAAAGCCAAACCTCACAAGCTTTCTGTCCCGGGAAACAGGGCTGCTGTCCCCACTTTGGTCAGCCCCGCCCCGCCATTTTAGCAGCCCCCCAAAACCCGATCCAAATGAGGATTCCTCGCAGGGAAAAGGTGCCAGCACAGAAAGCCCTGCCTGCCCACGGACACCCCAGGCTGCGCCACACACTGCACCTGAAAGCCAAACCTCACAAGCTTTCTGTCCCGGGAAACAGGGCTGCTGTCCCACCTTTGGTCAGCCCCGCCCACCACTGCCGGCCACACGATCCAAACCCGATCCAAATGAGGATTCTCGCAGGGAAAAGGTGCCAGCACAGAAAGCCCCTGCCTGCCCACAGACTGCCCAGGCTGTGCCACACACTGCACCTGAAAGCCAAACCTCATAAGCTTTCTGTCCCGGGAAACAGGGCTGCTGTCCCCCACCTTGGTCAGCCCCGCCCACCACTGCCGGCCACCCGATCCAAACCAGATCCAAACGAGGATTCCTCGCAGGGAAAAGGTGCCAGCACAGAAAGCCCTGCTGCCCACAGAGTGCCCAGGCTGAGCCACACACTGCACCTGAAAGCAAAACCTCACAAGCTTTCTGTCCCGGGAAACAGGGCTGCTGTCCCCCCTTTGGTCAGCCCCGCCCCGCCATTTTAGCAGCCCCCCCAAAATCCGATCCAAATGAGGATTCCTCGCAGGGAAAAGGTGCCAGCACAGAAAGCCCTGCCTGCCCACAGAGTTCCCAGGCTGAGCCACACACTGCACCTGAAAGCCAAACCTCACAAGCTTTCTGTCCCGGGAAACAGGGCTGCTGTCCCCCCTTTGGTCAGCCCCGCCCACAACTGCCGGCCACCCGATCCAAACTCGATCCAAATGTGGATTCCTCGCAGGGAAAAGGTGCCAGCACAGAAAGCCCTGCCTGCCCACGGACACCCCAGGCTGCGCCACACACTGCACCTGAAAGCCAAACCTCACAAGCTTTCTGTCCCGGGAAACAGGGCTGCTGTCCCCCCTTTGGTCAGCCCGCCCAGCACTGCCGGCCACACGATCCAACCCGATCCAAATGAGGATTCCTCGCAGGGAAAAGGTGCCAGCACAGAAAGCCCTGCCTGCCCACAGACTGCCCAGGCTGTGCCACACACTGCACCTGAAAGCCAAACCTCACAAGCTTTCTGTCCCGGGAAACAGGGCTGCTGTCCCCACTTTGGTCAGCCCGCCCCGCCATTTTAGCAGCCCCCCCCAAACCCGATCCAAATGAGGATTCCTCGCAGGGAAAAGGTGCCAGCACAGAAAGCCCTGCCTGCCCACGGACACCCCAGGCTGCGCCACACACTGCACCTGAAAGCCAAACCTCACAAGCTTTCTGTCCCGGGAAACAGGGCTGCTGTCCCCCCTTTGGTCAGCCCCGCTCCGCCACTGCCGGCCACTCGATCCAAACCCAAAACAAATGAGGATTCCTCGCAGGGAAAAGGTGCCAGCACAGAAAGCCCTGCTTGCCCACAGAGTGCCCAGGCTGTGCCACACACTGCACCTGAAAGCCAAACCTCACAAGCTTTCTGTCCCGGGAAACAGGGCTGCTGTCCCCCCTTTGGTCAGCCCCGCCCGCCATTTTAGCAGCCCCCCAAAAACTCGATCCAAATGAGGATTCCTCGCAGGGAAAAGGTGCCAGCACAGAAAGCCCTGCCTGCCCACAGACTGCCCAGGCTGTGCCACACACTGCACCTGAAAGCCAAACCTCACAAGCTTTCTGTCCCGGGAAACAGGGCTGCTGTCCCCACTTTGGTCAGCCCCGCCCCGCCATTTTAGCAGCCCCCCCAAAACCCGATCCAAATGAGGATTCCTCGCAGGGAAAAGGTGCCAGCACAGAAAGCCCTGCCTGCCCACGGACACCCCAGGCTGCGCCACACACTGCACCTGAAAGCCAAACCTCACAAGCTTTCTGTCCCGGGAAACAGGGCTGCTGTCCCCCCTTTGGTCAGCCCCGCCCCCACACTGCGGCCACACGATCCAAACCCGATCCAAATGAGGATTCCTCGCAGGGAAAAGGTGCCAGCACAGAAAGCCCTGCCTGCCCACAGACTGCCCAGGCTGTGCCACACACTGCACCTGAAAGCCAAACCTCATAAGCTTTCTGTCCCGGGAAACAGGGCTGCTGTCCCCCTTTTGGTCAGCCCCGCCCACCACTGCGGCCACACGATCCAAACCCGATCCAAATAAGGATTCCTCGCAGGGAAAAGGTGCCAGCACAGACAGCCCTGCCTGTTCACGGACACCCCAGGCTGCGCCACACACTGCACCTGAAAGCCAAACCTCACAAGCTTTCCTGTCCGGGAAACAGGGCTGCTGTCCCCCCTTTGGTCAGCCCCGCCCACCACTGCCGGCCACCCGATCCAAACCCGATCCAAATGAGGATTCCTCGCAGGGAAAAGGTGCCAGCACAGAATGCCTGCCTGCCCACAGAGTGCCCAGGCTGTGCCACACACTGCACCTGAAAGCCAAACCTCACAAGCTTTTCTGTCCCGGGAAACAGGGCTGCTGTCCCCCACCTTGGTCAGCCCGCCCACCACTGCCGGCCACCCGATCCAAACCAGATCCAAACGAGGATTCCTCGCAGGGAAAAGGTGCCAGCACAGAAAGCCCTGCCTGCCCACAGAGTGCCCAGGCTGAGCCACACAATGCACCTGAAAGCAAAACCTCACAAGCTTTCTGTCCCGGGAAACAGGGCTGCTGTCCCCCCTTTGGTCAGCCCCGCCCCGCCATTTTAGCAGCCCCCCCAAAAGCCGATCCAAATGAGGATTCCTCGCAGGGAAAAGGTGCCAGCACAGAAAGCCCTGCCTGCCCACAGAGTTCCCAGGCTGAGCCACACACTGCACCTGAAAGCCAAACCTCACAAGCTTTCTGTCCGGGAAACAGGGCTGCTGTCCCCCCTTTGGTCAGCCCCGCCCCGCCATTGTGGGCCACCCGATCCAAACTCGATCCAAATGAGGATTCCTCGCAGGGAAAAGGTGCCCAGCACAGAAAGCCCTGCCTGCCCACAGACTGCCCAGGCTGTGCCACACACTGCACCTGAAAGCCAAACCTCACAAGCTTTCTGTCCCGGGAAACAGGGCTGCTGTCCCCACTTTGGTCAGCCCCGCCCGCCATTTTAGCAGCCCCCCCAAACCCGATCCAATGAGGATTCCTCGCAGGGAAAAGGTGCCAGCACAGAAAGCCCTGCCTGCCCACGGACACCACAGGCTGCGCCACACACTGCACCTGAAAGCCAAACCTCACAAGCTTTCTGTCCCTGGAAACAGGGCTGCTGTCCCCCCTTTGGTCATCCCCGCTCCGCCACTGCCGGCCACTCGATCCAAACCCAAAACAAATGAGGATTCCTCGCAGGGAAAAGGTGCCAGCACAGAAAGCCCTGCCTGCCCACAGAGTGCCCAGGCTGTGCCACACACTGCACCTGAAAGCAAACCTCACAAGCTTTCTGTCCCCGGGAAACAGGGCTGCTGTCCCCACTTTGGTCAGCCCCGCCCCGCCATTTTAGCAGCCCCCCCAAAACCCGATCCAAATGAGGATTCCTCGCAGGAAAAGGTGCCAGCACAGAAAGCCCAGCCTGCCCACGGACACCCCAGGCTGCGCCACACACTGCACCTGAAAGCAAACCTCACAAGCTTTCTGTCCCGGAAACAGGGCTGCTGTCCCCCTTTGGTCAGCCCCCGCCCACCACTGCCGGCCACACGATCCAAACCCGATCCAAATGAGGATTCCTCGCAGGGAAAAGGTGCCAGCACAGAAAGCCCTGCCTGCCCACAGACTGCCCAGGCTGTGCCACACACTGCACCTGAAAGCCAAACCTCACAAGCTTTCTGTCCCGGGAAACAGGGCTGCTGTCCCCACTTTGGTCAGCCCCGCCCCGCCATTTTAGCAGCCCCCCAAAAACCCGATCCAAATGAGGATTCCTCGCAGGAAAAGGTGCCAGCACAGAAAGCCCTGCCTGTTCACGGACACCCCAGGCTGTGCCACACACTGCACCTGAAAGCCAAACCTCACAAGCTTTCTGTCCCGGGAAACAGGGCTGCTGTCCCCCTTGGTCAGCCCCGCCCACCACTGCCGGTCACCCGATCCAAACGCGATCCAAATGAGGATTCCTCGCAGGGAAAAGGTGCCAGCACAGAAAGCCCTGCCTGCCCACAGAGTGCCAAGGCTGTGCCACACACTGCACCTGAAAGCCAAACCTCACAAGCTTTCTGTCCCGGGAAACAGGGCTGCTGTCCCCCACCTTGGTCAGCCCCGCCCACCACTGCCGGCCAACCCGATCCAACCAGATCCAAATGAGGATTCTCGCAGGGAAAAGGTGCCAGCACAGAAAGCCCTGCCTGCCCACAGAGTGCCCAGGCTGAGCCACACAATGCACCTGAAAGCAAAACCTCACAAGCTTTCTGTCCCGGGAAACAGGGCTGCTGTCCCCCCTTTGGTCAGCCCCGCCCCGCCATTTTAGCAGCCCCCCAAAATCCGATCCAAATGAGGATTCCTCGCACGGAAAGGTGCCAGCACAGAAAGCCCTGCCTGCCCACAGAGTTCCCAGGCTGAGCCACACACTGCACCTGAAAGCCAAACCTCACAAGCTTTCTGTCCCGGGAAACAGGGCTGCTGTCCCCCCTTTGGTCAGCCCCGCCCACAACTGCCGGCCACCCGATCCAAACCCGATCCAAACCCGATCCAAATGAGGATTCCTCGCAGGGAAAAGGTGCCAGCACAGAAAGCCCTGCCTGCCCAGAGACTGCCCAGGCTGTGCCACACACTGCACCTGAAAGCCAAACCTCACAAGCTTTCTGTCCCGGGAAACAGGGCTGCTGTCCCCCCTTTGGTCAGCCCCGCCCACCACTGCCGGCCACACGATCCAACCCGATCCAAATGAGGATTCCTCGCAGGGAAAAGGTGCCAGCACAGAAAGCCCTGCCTGCCCACAGAGTGCCCAGGCTGTGCCACACACTGCACCTGAAAGCCAAACCTCACAAGCTTTCTGTCCCGGGAAACAGGGCTGCTGTCCCCACTTTGGTCAGCCCCGCCCCGCCATTTTAGCAGCCCCCCCAAAACCCGATCCAAATGAGGATTCCTCGCAGGGAAAAGGTGCCAGCACAGAAAGCCCTGCCTGCCCACGGACACCCCAGGCTGCGCCACACACTGCACCTGAAAGCCAAACCTCACAAGCTTTCTGTCCCGGGAAACAGGGCTGCTGTCCCCCTTTTGGTCAGCCCCGCCCACCACTGCCGGCCACCCGATCAAACCCGATCCAAATGAGGATTCCTCGCAGGGAAAAGGTGCCAGCACAGAAAGCCCTGCCTGTTCACGGACACCCCAGGCTGCGCCACACACTGCACCTGAAAGCCAAACCTCACAAGCTTTCTGTCCCGGGAAACAGGGCTGCTGTCCCCTCTTTGGTCAGCCCCGCCCACCACTGCCGGCCACCCGATCCAACCCGATCCAAATGAGGATTCCTCGCAGGGAAAAGGTGCCAGCACAGAATGCCCTGCCTGCCCACGGACACCCAGGCTGCGCCACACACTGCACCTGAAAGCCAAACCTCACAAGCTTTCTGTCCCGGGAAACAGGGCTGCTGTCCCCCCTTTGGTCAGCCCCGCCCACCACTGCCGGCCACCCGATCCAAACCAGATCCAAATGAGGATTCCTCGCAGGGAAAAGGTGCCAGCACAGAAAGCCCTGCTTGACCACAGAGTGCCCAGGCTGAGCCACACACTGCACCTGAAAGCCAAACCTCACAAGCTTTCTGTCCCGGGAAACAGGGCTGCTGTCCCCCCCTTGGTCAGCCCCGCCCACCACTGCCGGTCACCCGATCCAAACGCGATCCAAATGAGGATTCCTCGCAGGGAAAAGGTGCCAGCACAGAAAGCCCTGCCTGCCCACAGAGTTCCCAGGCTGAGCCACACACTGCACCTGAAAGCCAAACCTCACAAGCTTTCTGTCCCGGGAAACAGGGCTGCTGTCCCCCCTTTGGTCAGCCCCGCCCCGCCATTGTGGGCCACCCGATCCAAACCGATCCAAATGAGGATTCCTCGCAGGGAAAAGGTGCCAGCACAGAAAGGCCCTGCCTGCCCACAGAGTGCCAGGCTGTGCCACACACTGCACCTGAAAGCCAAACCTCACAAGCTTTCTGTCCGGGAAACAGGGCTGCTTTGGTCAGCCCCGCCCCGCCATTGCCGGCCACCCGATCCATACCCGATCCAAATGAGGATTCCTCGCGGGGAAAAGGTGCCAGCACAGAAAGCCCTGCCTGTTCACGGACACCCCAGGCTGCGCCACACACTGCACCTGAAAGCCAAACCTCACAAGCATTCTGTCCCGGGAAACAGGGGGCTGCTGTACCCCTTGGTCAGCCCCGCCCCGCCATTTTTGCAGCCCCCCCAAAACCCGATCCAAATGAGGATTCCTCGCAGGAAAAAGGTGCCAGCACAGAAAGCCCTGCCTGCCCACGGACACCCCCAGGCTGCGCCACACACTGCACCTGAAAGCCAAACCTCACAAGCTTTCTGTCCCGGGAAACAGGGCTGCTGCCCCCCCCTTGGTCAGCCCCGCCCACCACTGCCGGCCACCCGATCCAAACCCGATCCAAATGAGGATTCCTCGCAGGGAAAAGGTGCCAGCACAGAAAGCCCTGCCTGCCCACAGAGTCCCCAGGCTGTGCCACACACTGCACCTGAAAGCCAAACCTCACAAGCTTTCTGTCCCGGGAAACAGGGCTGCTGTCCCCCCTTTGGTCAGCCCCGCCCCGCCACTGCCGGCCACCCGATCCAAACCCGATCCAAATGAGGATTCCTCGCAGGGGAAAAGGTGCCAGCACAGAAAGCCCTGCCTCCCACGGACACCCCAGGCTGCGCCACACACTCCACCTGAAAGCCAAACCTCACAGCTTTCTGTCCCGGGAAACAGGCTGCTGTCCCCACTTTGGTCAGCCCCGCCCCGCCATTTTAGCAGCCCCCCAAAACCCGATCCAAATGAGGATTCTCGCAGGGAAAAGGTGCCAGCACAGAAAGCCCTGCCTGTTCACGGACACCCCAGGCTGCGCCACACACTGCACCTGAAAGCCAAACCTCACAAGCTTTCTGTCCCGGGAAACAGGGCTGCTGTCCCCCCTTTGGTCAGCCCCGCCCACCACTGCCGGCCACCCGATCCAAACCCGATCCAAATGAGGATTCCTCGCAGGAAAAGGTGCCAGCACAGAAAGCCCTGCTTGCCCACAGAGTGCCCCAGGCTGAGCACACACTGCACCTGAAAGCCAAACCTCACAAGCTTTCTGTCCCGGGAAACAGGGCTGCTGTCCCCCCTTTGTCAGCCCCGCCCACCACTGCCGGTCACCCGATCCAAACGCGATCCAAATGAGGATTCCTCGCAGGGAAAAGGTGCCAGCACAGAAAGCCCTGCTGCCCACAGAGTGCCCAGGCTGAGCCACACACTGCACCTGAAAGCCAAACCTCACAAGCTTTCTGTCCCGGGAACAGGGCTGCTGTCCCCACCTTGGTCAGCCACGCCACCACTGCGGCCACCCGATCCAAACCAGATCCAAATGAGGATTCCTCGCAGGGAAAGGTGCCAGCACAGAAAGCCCTGCCTGCCCACAGAGTGCCCAGGCTGTGCCACACACTGCACCTGAAAGCCAAACCTCACAAGCTTTCTGTCCCGGGAAACAGGGCTGCTGTCCCCACTTTGGTCAGCCCCGCCCCGCCATTTTAGCAGCCCCCCCAAAACCCGATCCAAATGAGGATTCCTCGCAGGGAAAAGGTGCCAGCACAGAAAGCCCTGCCTGCCCACGGACACCCCAGGCTGCGCCACACACTGCACCTGAAAGCCAAACCTCACAAGCTTTCTGTCCCGGGAAACAGGGCTGCTGTCCCACCTTTGGTCAGCCCCGCCCACCACTGCCGGCCACACGATCCAAACCCGATCCAAATGAGGATTCCTCGCAGGGAAAAGGTGCCAGCACAGAAAGCCCTGCCTGCCCACAGAGTCCCCCCAGGGCTGTGCCACACACTGCACCTGAAAGCCAAACCTCACAAGCTTTCTGTCCCGGGAAACAGGGCTGCTGTCCACCCTTTGGTCAGCCCCGCCCCGCCATTTTAGCAGCCCCCCCAAAACCCGATCCAAATGAGGATTCCTCGCAGGGAAAAGGTGCCAGCACAGAAAGCCCTGCCTCCCACGGACACCCCAGGCTGCGCCACACACTGCACCTGAAAGCCAAACCTCACAAGCTTTCTGTCCCGGGAAACAGGGCTGCTGTCCCCCACCTTGGTCAGCCCCGCCCACCACTGCCGGCCACCCGATCCAAACCAGATCCAAATGAGGATTCCTCGCAGGGAAAAGGTGCCAGCACAGAAAGCCCTGCCTGCAACAGAGTGCCAGGCTGAGCCACAGAATGCACCTGAAAGTAAAACCTCACAAGCTTTCTGTCCGGGAAACAGGGCTGCTGTCCCCCCTTTGGTCAGCCCCGCCCCGCCATTTTAGCAGCCCCCCCAAAATCCGATCCAAATGAGGATTCCTCGCAGGGAAAGGTGCCAGCACAGAAAGCCTGCCTGCCCACAGAGTTCCCAGGCTGAGCCACACACTGCACCTGAAGCCAAACCTCACAAGCTTTCTGTCCCGGGAAACAGGCTGCTGTCCCCCCTTTGGTCAGCCCCGCCCCGCCATTGTGGGCCACCCGATCCAAACCCGATCCAAATGAGGATTCCTCGCAGGGAAAGGTGCAGCACAGAAAGCCCTGCCTGCCCACAGAGTGCCCAGGCTGTGCCACACACTGCACCTGAAAGCCAAACCTCACAAGCTTTCTGTCCCGGGAAACAGGGCTGCTGTCCCCCCTTTGGTCAGCCCCGCCCCGCCATTGCCGGCCACCCGATCCATACCCGATCCAAATGAGGATTCCTCGCGGGGAAAAGGTGCCAGCACAGAAAGCCCTGCCTCCCACGGACACCCCCAGGCTGCGCCACACACTGCACCTGAAAGCCAACCTCACAAGCTTTCTGTCCCGGAAACAAGGCTGCTGTCCCCCTTTGGTCAGCCCCCGCCCCGCCATTTTAGCAGCCCCCCCAAACCCGATCCAAATGAGGATTCCTCGCAGGAAAAAGGTGCCAGCACAGAAAGCCCTGCCTGCCCACGGACACCCCAGGCTGCGCCACACACTGCACCTGAAAGCCAAACCTCACAAGCTTTCTGTCCCGGTAAACAGGGCTGCTGCCCCCCCCTTGGTCAGCCCAGCCCACCACTGCCGGCCACCCGATCCAAACCCGATCCAAATGAGGATTCCTCGCAGGGAAAGGTGCCAGCCACAGAAAGCCCTGCCTGCCCACAGAGTCCCCAGGCTGTGCCACACACTGCACCTGAAAGCCAAAACCTCACAAGCTTTCTGTCCCGGGAAACAGGGCTGCTGTCCCCCCTTTGGTCAGCCCCGCCCCCGCCATTTTAGCAGCCCCCCCAAAACCCGATCAAATGAGGATTCCTCGCAGGGAAAAGGTGCCAGCACAGAAAGCCCTGCCTCCCACGGACACCCCAGGCTGCGCCACACACTCCACCTGAAAGCCAACCTCACAAGCTTTCTGTCCGGGAAACAGGGCTGCTGTCCCCACTTTGGTCAGCCCCGCCCCGCCATTTTAGCAGCCCCCCCAAAACCCGATCCAAATGAGGATTCCTCGCAGGAAAGGTGCCAGCACAGAAAGCCCTGCCTGTTCATGGACACCCCAGGCTGCGCCACACACTGCACCTGAAAGCCAAACCTCACAAGCTTTCTGTCCGGGAAACAGGGCTGCTGTCCCCCCTTTGGTCAGCCCGCCCACCACTGCCGGCCACCCGATCCAAACCCGATCCAAATGAGGATTCCTCGCAGGGAAAAGGTGCCAGCACAGAAAGCCCTGCTTGCCCACAGAGTGCCAGGCTGAGCCACACACTGCACCTGAAAGCCAACCTCACAAGCTTTCTGTCCCGGGAAACAGGGCTGCTGTCCCCCCTTGGTCAGCCCCGCCCACCACTGCGGTCACCCGATCCAACGCGATCCAAATGAGGATTCCTCGCAGGGAAAAGGTGCAGCACAGAAAGCCCTGCCTGCCCACAGAGTGCCCAGGCTGAGCCACACACTGCACCTGAAAGCCAAACCTCACAAGCTTTCTGTCCCGGGAAACAGGGCTGCTGTCCCCCTTTTGGTCAGCCCCGCCCACCACTGCCGGCCACCCGATCCAAACCCGATCCAAATGAGGATTCCTCGCAGGGAAAAGGTGCCAGCACAGAAAGCCCTGCCTGTTCACGGACACCCCAGGCTGCGCCACACACTGCACCTGAAAGCCAAACCTCACAAGCTTTCTGTCCCGGGAAACAGGGCTGCTGTCCCCTCTTTGGTCAGCCCCGCCCACCACTGCCGGCCACCCGATCCAAACCCGATCCAAATGAGGATTCCTCGCAGGAAAAGGTGCCAGCACAGAATGCCCTGCCTGCCCACGGACACCCCAGGCTGCGCCACACACTGCACCTGAAAGCCAACCTCACAAGCTTTCAGTCCCGGGAAACAGGGCTGCTGTCCCCCACCCTTGGTCACCCCGCCCACCACTGCCGGCCACCCGATCCAAACCAGATCCAAATGAGGATTCCTCGCAGGGAAAAGGTGCCAGCACAGAAAGCCCTGCCTGCCAACAGAGTGCCCAGGCTGAGCCACAGAATGCACCTGAAAGTAAAACCTCACAAGCTTTCTGTCCCGGAAACAGGGCTGCTGTCCCCCCTTTGGTCAGCCCCGCCCCGCCATTTTAGCAGCCCCCCAAAATCCGATCCAATGAGGATTCCTCGCAGGGAAAAGGTGCCAGCACAGAAAGCCCTGCCTGCGCACAGAGTTCCCAGGCTGAGCCACACACTGCACCTGAAAGCCAAACCTCACAAGCTTTCTGTCCCGGGAAACAGGGCTGCTGTCCCCCCTTTGGTCAGCCCCGCCCCGCCATTGTGGGCCACCCGATCCAAACCCGATCCAAATGAGGATTCCTCGCAGGGAAAAGGTGCCAGCACAGAAAAGCCCTGCCTGCCCACAGAGTGCCCCAGGCTGTGCCACACACTGCACCTGAAAGCCAAACCTCACAAGCTTTCTGTCCCGGGAAACAGGGCTGCTGTCCCCCACCTTGGTCAGCCCCGCCCACCACTGCCGGCCACCCCGATCCAAACCAGATCCAAATGAGGATTCCTCGCAGGGAAAAGGTGCAGCACAGAAAGCCCTGCTTGCCCACAGAGTGCCCAGGCTGAGCCACACACTGCACCTGAAAGCCAAACCTCACAAGCTTTCTGTCCGGGAAACAGGGCTGCTGTCCCCCCCTTGGTCAGCCCCGCCCACCACTGCCGGTCACCCGATCCAAACGCGATCCAAATGAGGATTCCTCGCAGGGAAAAGGTGCCAGCACAGAAAGCCCTGCCTGCCACAGAGTGCCAGGCTGTGCCACACACTGCACCTGAAAGCCAAACCTCACAAGCTTTCTGTCCCGGGAAACAGGGCTGCTGTCCCCCACCTTGGTCAGCCCCGCCCACCACTGCGGCCACCCGATCCAAACCAGATCCAAATGAGGATTCCTCGCAGGGAAAAGGTGCCAGCACAGAAAGCCCTGCCTGCCCACAGAGTGCCCAGGCTGAGCCACACAATGCACCTGAAAGCAAAACCTCACAAGCTTCTGTCCGGGAAACAGGGCTGCTGTCCCCCCTTTGGTCAGCCCCGCCCCGCCATTTTAGCAGCCCCCCAAAAGCCGATCCAAATGAGGATCCTCGCAGGGAAAAGGTGCCAGCACAGAAAGCCCTGCCTGCCCACAGAGTGCCCAGGCTGTGCCACACACTGCACCTGAAAGCCAAACCTCACAAGCTTTCTGTCCCGGGAAACAGGGCTGCTGTCCCCCCTTTGGTCAGCCCCGCCCCCGCATTGCCGGCCACCCGATCCATACCCGATCCAAATGAGGATTCCTCGCGGGGAAAAGGTGCCAGCACAGAAAGCCCTGCCTGTTCACCGGACACCCCAGGCTGCGCCACACACTGCACCTGAAGCCAAACCTCACAAGCTTTCTGTCCCGGAAACAGGGCTGCTGTCCCCCCTTTGGTCAGCCCCCGCCCCGCCATTTTAGCAGCCCCCCCAAAACCCGATCCAAATGAGGATTCCTCGCAGGAAAAGGTGCCAGCACAGAAAGCCCTGCCTGCCCACGGACACCCCAGGCTGCGCCACACACTGCACCTGAAGCCAAACCTCACAAGCTTTCTGTCCGGTAAACAGGGCTGCTGCCCCCCCCTTGGTCAGCCCAGCCCACCACTGCCGGCCACCCGATCCAAACCCGATCCAAATGAGGATTCCTCGCAGGGAAAAGGTGCCAGCACAGAAAGCCCTGCCTGCCCACAGAGTCCCAGGCTGTGCCACACACTGCACCTGAAAGCCAAACCTCACAAGCTTTCTGTCCCGGGAAACAGGGCTGCTGTCCCCCCTTTGGTCAGCCCCGCCCCGCCATTTTAGCAGCCCCCCCAAAACCCGATCCAAATGAGGATTCCTCGCAGGGAAAGGTGCCAGCACAGAAAGCCCTGCCTCCACGGACACCCCAGGCTGCGCCACACACTCCACCTGAAAGCAAACCTCACAAGCTTTCTGTCCCGGGAAACAGGGCTGCTGTCCCCACTTTGGTCAGCCCCGCCCCGCCATTTTAGCAGCCCCCCCAAAACCCGATCCAAATGAGGATTCCTCGCAGGGAAAAGGTGCCAGCACAGAAAGCCCTGCCTGTTCACGGACACCCCAGGCTGCGCCACACACTGCACCTGAAAGCCAAACCTCACAAGCTTTCTGTCCCGGGAAACAGGAGCTGCTTGTCCCCCCTTTGGTCAGCCCGCCCACCACTGCCGGCCACCCGATCCAAACCCGATCCAAATGAGGATTCCTCGCAGGGAAAAGGTGCCAGCACAGAAAGCCTGCTTGCCCACAGAGTGCCCAGGCTGAGCACACACTGCACCTGAAAGCCAAACCTCACAAGCTTTCTGTCCCGGGAAACAGGGCTGCTGTCCCCCCTTGGTCAGCCCCGCCCACCACTGCCGGTCACCCGATCCAAACGCGATCCAAATGAGGATTCCCTCGCAGGGAAAAGGTGCCAGCACAGAAAGCCCTGCCTGCCCACAGAGTGCCCAGGCTGTGCCACACACTGCACCTGAAAGCCAAACCTCACAAGCTTTCTGTCCCGGGAAACAGGGCTGCCTGTCCCCCACCTTGGTCAGCCACGCCCACACTGCCGGCCACCCGATCCAAACCAGATCCAAAGAGGATTCCTCGCAGGGAAAAGGTGCCAGCACAGAAAGCCCCTGCCTGCCCACAGAGTGCCCAGGCTGTGCCACACACTGCACCTGAAAGCCCAAACCTCACAAGCTTTCTGTCCCGGGAAAACGGGCTGCTGTCCCCACTTTGGTCAGCCCCGCCCCGCCAATTTAGCAGCCCCCCCAAAACCCGATCCAAATGAGGATTCCTCGCAGGGAAAAGGTGCCAGCACAGAAAGCC
>NW_026990724.1:12500-57382 GCF_036250125.1 Pseudopipra pipra | reverse complement strand
TTGTCCTGGCCCTTTCGCTCTGAGAGGAATCTTTGTCCGTACGCCATTTGGGCAGTGGCACTGGCAGCTGGAGCTGCCAAAAGCTAAGAGCCCTTCTCCCCAGCCAAGCAAGCCTGCAACCTTTGGCTCTCGGGTGGATTAGGTGGGGAGGCCTGGGTACTCCCCGCCAGCAAGAGCTTTCTGTCCTGGCCCTTTCGCTCTGGGTGGAATCTTCATCCGTACGCCATTTGGGCAGTGGCACTGGCAGCTGGAGCTGCCAAAAGCCAAGAGCCCTTCTCCCCAGCCAAGCAAGCCTGCAACCTTTGGCTCTTGGGTGGATTAGGTGGGGAGGCCTGGGTACTCCCTGCCAGCAAGAGCTTTGTGTCCTGACCTTTTTGCTCGAGGAGCAATCTTTGTCCGTACGCCTTTACGGCAGTGGCACTGGCAGCTGGAGCTGCCAAAAGCCAAGAGCCCTTCTCCCCAGCCAAGCAAGCCTGCAACCTTTGGCTCTTGGGTGGATTAGGTGGGGAGGCCTGGGTACTCCCTGCCAGCAAGAGCTTTTTGTCCTGGCCCTTTCGCTCTGAGAGGAATCTTTGTCCGTACGCCTTTACGGCAGTGGCACTGGCAGCTGGAGCTGCCAAAAGCCAAGAGCCCTTCTCCCCAGCCAAGCAAGCCTGCAACCTTTGGCTCTCAGGTGGATTAGGTGGGGAGGCCTGGGTACTCCCCGCCAGCAAGAGCTTTTTGTCCTGGCCCTTTCGCTCTGGGTGGAATCTTCATCCGTACGCCATTTGGGCACTGGCACTGGCAGCTGGAGCTGCCAAAAGCCAAGAGCCCTTCTCTCCAGCCAAGCAAGCCTGCAACCTTTGGCTCTCGGGTGGATTAGGTGGGGAGGCCTGGGTACTCCCCGCCAGCAAGAGCTTTCTGTCCTGGCCCTTTCGCTCTGAGAGGAATCTTTGTCCGTACGCCATTTGGGCAGTGGCACTGGCAGCTGGAGCTGCCAAAAGCTAAGAGCCCTTCTCCCCAGCCAAGCAAGCCTGCAACCTTTGGCTCTCGGGTGGATTAGGTGGGGAGGCCTGGGTACTCCCCGCCAGCAAGAGCTTTCTGTCCTGGCCCTTTCGCTCTGGGTGGAATCTTCATCCATACGCCATTTGGGCAGTGGCACTGGCAGCTGGAGCTGCCAAAAGCCAAGAGCCCCTCTCCCCAGCCAAGCAAGCCTGCAACCTTTGGCTCTTGCATGCATTTGGTAGGCAGGCCTGGTTACTCTCCGCCAGCAAGGGCTTTTTGTCCTGGCCCTTTCGCTCTGAGAGGAATCTTTGTCCGTACGCTTTTACGGCAGTGGCACTGGCAGCTGGAGCTGCCAAAAGCCAAGAGCCCTTCTCCCCAGCCAAGCAAGCCTGCAACCTTTGGCTCTTGGGTGGATTAGGTGGGGAGGCCTGGGTACTCCCTGCCAGCAAGAGCTTTTTGTCCAGGCCCTTTCGCTCTGAGAGGAATCTTTGTCCGTACGCCTTTACGGCAGTGGCACTGGCAGCTGGAGCTGCCAAAAGCCAAGAGCCCTTCTCCCCAGCCAAGCAAGCCTGCAACCTTTGGCTCTTGGGTGGATTAGGTGGGGAGGCCTGGGTACTCCCTGCCAGCAAGAGCTTTTTGTCCTGGCCCTTTCGCTCTGAGAGGAATCTTCGTCCGTACGCCATTTGGTCAGTGGCACTGGCAGCTGGAGCTGCCAAAAGCCAGGAGCCCTTCTCCCCAGCCAAGCAAGCCTACAACCTTTGGCTCTTGGGTGGATTAGGTGGGGAGGCCTGGGTACTCCCCGCCACCAAGAGCTTTTTGTCCTGGCCCTTTCGCTCTGAGAGGAATCTTTGTCCGTACGGCATTACGGCAGTGGCACTGGCAGCTGGAGCTGCCAAAAGCCAAGAGCCCTTCTCCCCAGCCAAGCAAGCCTGCAACCTTTGGCTCTTGGGTGGATTAGGTGGGGAGGCCTGGGTACTCCCTGCCAGCAAGAGCTTTGTGTCCTGACCTTTTTGCTCGAGGAGCAATCTTTGTCCGTACGCCTTTACGGCAGTGGCACTGGCAGCTGGAGCTGCCAAAAGCCAAGAGCCCTTCTCCCCAGCCAAGCAAGCCTGCAACCTTTGGCTCTTGGGTGGATTAGGTGGGGAGGCCTGGGTACTCCCTGCCAGCAAGAGCTTTTTGTCCTGGCCCTTTCGCTCTGAGAGGAATCTTTGTCCGTACGCCATTTGGGCAGTGGCACTGGCAGCTGGAGCTGCCAAAAGCTAAGAGCCCTTCTCCCCAGCCAAGCAAGCCTGCAACCTTTGGCTCTCGGGTGGATTAGGTGGGGAGGCCTGGGTACTCCCCGCCAGCAAGAGCTTTCTGTCCTGGCCCTTTCGCTCTGGGTGGAATCTTCATCCGTACGCCATTTGGGCAGTGGCACTGGCAGCTGGAGCTGCCAAAAGCCAAGAGCCCTTCTCCCCAGCCAAGCAAGCCTGCAACCTTTGGCTCTTGGGTGGATTAGGTGGGGAGGCCTGGGTACTCCCTGCCAGCAAGAGCTTTTTGTCCTGGCCCTTTCGCTCTGAGAGGAATCTTTGTCCGTACGCCATTAGGGCAGTGGCACTGGCAGCTGGAGCTGCCAAAAGCCAGGAGCCCTTCTCCCCAGCCAAGCAAGCCTGCAACCTTTGGCTCTTGGGTGGATTAGGTGGGGAGGCCTGGGTACTCCCTGCCAGCAAGAGCTTTTTGTCCTGGCCCTTTCGCTCTGAGAGGAATCTTTGTCCGTACGCCATTTGGGCAGTGGCACTGGCAGCTGGAGCTGCCAAAAGCCAAGAGCCCTTCTCCCCAGCCAAGCAAGCCTGCAACCTTTGGCTCTCAGGTGGATTAGGTGGGGAGGCCTGGGTACTCCCTGCCAGCAAGAGCTTTGTGTCCTGGCCCTTTCGCTCTGGGTGGAATCTTCATCCGTACGCCATTTGGGCACTGGCACTGGCAGCTGGAGCTGCCAAAAGCCAAGAGCCCTTCTCCCCAGCCAAGCAAGCCTGCAACCTTTGGCTCTTGCATGCATTTGGTAGGCAGGCCTGGTTACTCTCTGCCAGCAAGGGCTTTTTGTCCTGGCCCTTTCGCTCTGGGAGGAATCTTTGTCCGTACGCTTTTACGGCAGTGGCACTGGCAGCTGGAGCTGCCAAAAGCCAAGAGCCCTTCTCCCCAGCCAAGCAAGCCTGCAACCTTTGGCTCTTGGGTGGATTAGGTGGGGAGGCCTGGGTACTCCCCGCCAGCAAGAGCTTTCTGTCCTCGCCCTTTCGCTCTGAGAGGAATCTTTGTCCGTACGCCTTTACGGCAGTGGCACTGGCAGCTGGAGCTGCCAAAAGCCAAGAGCCCTTCTCCCCAGCCAAGCAAGCCTGCAAACTTTGGCTCTTGGGTGGATTAGGTGGGGAGGCCTGGGTACTCCCTGCCAGCAAGAGCTTTTTGTCCTGGCCCTTTCGCTCTGAGAGGAATCTTTGTCCGTACGCCTTTACGGCAGTGGCACTGGCAGCAGGAGCTGCCAAAAGCCAAGAGCCCTTCTCCCCAGCCAAGCAAGCCTGCAACCTTTGGCTCTTGGGTGGATTAGGTGGGGAGGCCTGGGTACTCCCTGCCAGCAAGAGCTTTTTGTCCTGGCCCTTTCGCTCTGAGAGGAATCTTTGTCCGTACGCCATTTGGGCAGTGGCACTGGCAGCTGGAGCTGCCAAAAGCCAAGAGCCCTTCTCCCCAGCCAAGCAAGCCTGCAACCTTTGGCTCTCGAGTGGATTAGGTGGGGAGGCCTGGGTACTCCCCGCCAGCAAGAGCTTTCTGTCCTGGCCCTTTCGCTCTGGGTGGAATCTTCATCCGTACGCTATTTGGGCAGTGGCACTGGCAGCTGGAGCTGCCAAAAGCCAAGAGCCCTTCTCCCCAGCCAAGCAAGCCTGCAACCTTTGGCTCTTGGGTGGATTAGGTGGGGAGGCCTGGGTACTCCCTGCCAGCAAGAGCTTTTTGTCCTGGCCCTTTCGCTCTGAGAGGAATCTTTGTCCGTACACCTTTACGGCAGTGGCACTGGCAGCTGGAGCTGCCAAAAGCCAAGAGCCCTTCTCCCCAGCCAAGCAAGCCTGCAACCTTTGGCTCTTGGGTGGATTAGGTGGGGAGGCCTGGGTACTCCCTGCCAGCAAGAGCTTTTTGTCCTGGCCCTTTCGCTCTGAGAGGAATCTTTGTCCGTACTGCATTACGGCCGTGGCACTGGCAGCTGGAGCTGCCAAAAGCCAAGAGCCCTTCTCCCCAGCCAAGCAAGCCTGCAACCTTTGGCTCTTGGGTGGATTAGGTGGGGAGGCCTGGGTACTCCCTGCCAGCAAGAGCTTTGTGTCCTGACCTTTTTGCTCGAGGAGCAATCTTTGTCCGTACGCCTTTACGGCAGTGGCACTGGCAGCTGGAGCTGCCAAAAGCCAAGAGCCCTTCTCCCCAGCCAAGAAAGCCTGCAACCTTTGGCTCTTGGGTGGATTAGGTGGGGAGGCCTGGGTACTCCCTGCCAGCAAGAGCTTTTTGTCCTGGCCCTTTCGCTCTGAGAGCAATCTTTGTCCGTACGCCTTTACGGCAGTGGCACTGGCAGCTGGAGCTGCCAAAAGCCAAGAGCCCTTCTCCCCAGCCAAGCAAGCCTGCAACCTTTGGCTCTTGGGTGGATTAGGTGGGGAGGCCTGGGTACTCCCTGCCAGCAAGAGCTTTTTGTCCTGGCCCTTTCGCTCTGAGAGGAATCTTTGTCCGTACGCCATTAGGGCAGTGGCACTGGCAGCTGGAGCTGCCAAAAGCCAGGAGCCCTTCTCCCCAGCCAAGCAAGCCTACAACCTTTGGCTCTTGGGTGGATTAGGTGGGGAGGCCTGGGTACTCCCCGCCACCAAGAGCTTTTTGTCCTGGCCCTTTCGCTCTGAGAGGAATCTTTGTCCGTACGGCATTACGGCAGTGGCACTGGCAGCTGGAGCTGCCAAAAGCCAAGAGCCCTTCTCCCCAGCCAAGCAAGCCTGCAACCTTTGGCTCTCAGGTGGATTAGGTGGGGAGGCCTGGGTACTCCCCGCCAGCAAGAGCTTTGTGTCCTGGCCCTTTCGCTCTGGGTGGAATCTTCATCCGTACGCCATTTGGGCACTGGCACTGGCAGCTGGAGCTGCCAAAAGCCAAGAGCCCTTCTCTCCAGCCAAGCAAGCCTGCAACCTTTGGCTCTCGGGTGGATTAGGTGGGGAGGCCTGGGTACTCCCCGCCAGCAAGAGCTTTCTGTCCTGGCCCTTTCGCTCTGAGAGGAATCTTTGTCCGTACGCCATTTGGGCAGTGGCACTGGCAGCTGGAGCTGCCAAAAGCTAAGAGCCCTTCTCCCCAGCCAAGCAAGCCTGCAACCTTTGGCTCTCGGGTGGATTAGGTGGGGAGGCCTGGGTACTCCCCGCCAGCAAGAGCTTTCTGTCCTGGCCCTTTCGCTCTGGGTGGAATCTTCATCCGTACGCCATTTGGGCAGTGGCACTGGCAGCTGGAGCTGCCAAAAGCCAAGAGCCCTTCTCCCCAGCCAAGCAAGCCTGCAACCTTTGGCTCTTGGGTGGATTAGGTGGGGAGGCCTGGGTACTCCCTGCCAGCAAGAGCTTTGTGTCCTGACCTTTTTGCTCGAGGAGCAATCTTTGTCCGTACGCCTTTACGGCAGTGGCACTGGCAGCTGGAGCTGCCAAAAGCCAAGAGCCCTTCTCCCCAGCCAAGCAAGCCTGCAACCTTTGGCTCTTGGGTGGATTAGGTGGGGAGGCCTGGGTACTCCCTGCCAGCAAGAGCTTTTTGTCCTGGCCCTTTCGCTCTGAGAGGAATCTTTGTCCGTACGCCTTTACGGCAGTGGCACTGGCAGCTGGAGCTGCCAAAAGCCAAGAGCCCTTCTCCCCAGCCAAGCAAGCCTGCAACCTTTGGCTCTTGGGTGGATTAGGTGGGGAGGCCTGGGTACTCCCTGCCAGCAAGAGCTTTTTGTCCTGGCCCTTTCGCTCTGAGAGGAATCTTTGTCCGTACGCCTTTACGGCAGTGGCACTGGCAGCTGGAGCTGCCAAAAGCCAAGAGCCCTTCTCCCCAGCCAAGCAAGCCTGCAACCTTTGGCTCTTGGGTGGATTAGGTGGGGAGGCCTGGGTACTCCCTGCCAGCAAGAGCTTTTTGTCCTGGCCCTTTCGCTCTGAGAGGAATCTTTGTCCATACGCCATTTGGGCAGTGGCACTGGCAGCTGGAGCTGCCAAAAGCTAAGAGCCCTTCTCCCCAGCCAAGCAAGCCTACAACCTTTGGCTCTTGGGTGGATTAGGTGGGGAGGCCTGGGTACTCCCTGCCAGCAAGAGCTTTTTGTCCTGGCCCTTTCGCTCTGAGAGGAATCTTTGTCCGTACGCCTTTACGGCAGTGGCACTGGCAGCTGGAGCTGCCAAAAGCCAAGAGCCCTTCTCCCCAGCCAAGCAAGCCTGCAACCTTTGGCTCTTGGGTGGATTAGGTGGGGAGGCCTGGGTACTCCCTGCCAGCAAGAGCTTTTTGTCCTGGCCCTTTCGCTCTGAGAGGAATCTTTGTCCGTACGCCTTTACGGCAGTGGCACTGGCAGCTGGAGCTGCCAAAAGCCAAGAGCCCTTCTCCCCAGCCAAGCAAGCCTGCAACCTTTGGCTCTTGGGTGGATTAGGTGGGGAGGCCTGGGTACTCCCTGCCAGCAAGAGCTTTTTGTCCTGGCCCTTTCGCTCTGAGAGGAATCTTTGTCCGTACGCCATTTGGGCAGTGGCACTGGCAGCTGGAGCTGCCAAAAGCCAAGAGCCCTTCTCCCCAGCCAAGCAAGCCTGCAACCTTTGGCTCTTGGGTGGATTAGGTGGGGAGGCCTGGGTACTCCACGCCAGCAAGAGCTTTGTGTCCTGGCCCTTTCGCTCTGGGTGGAATCTTCATCCGTACGCCATTTGGGCACTGGCACTGGCAGCTGGAGCTGCCAAAAGCCAAGAGCCCCTCTCCCCAGCCAAGCAAGCCTGCAACCTTTGGCTCTTGCATGCATTTGGTAGGCAGGCCTGGTTACTCTCCGCCAGCAAGGGCTTTTTGTCCTGGCCCTTTCGCTCTGAGAGGAATCTTTGTCCGTACGCTTTTACGGCAGTGGCACTGGCAGCTGGAGCTGCCAAAAGCTAAGAGCCCTTCTCCCCAGCCAAGCAAGCCTGCAACCTTTGGCTCTTGGGTGGATTAGGTGGGGAGGCATGGGTACTCCCCGCCACCAAGAGCTTTCTGTCCTGGCCCTTTCGCTCTGGGTGGAATCTTCATCAGTACGCCATTTGGGCAGTGGCACTGGCAGCTGGAGCTGCCAAAAGCCAAGAGCCCTTCTCCCCAGCCAAGCAAGCCTGCAACCTTTGGCTCTTGGGTGGATTAGGTGGGGAGGCCTGGGTACTCCCTGCCAGCAAGAGCTTTTTGTCCTGGCCCTTTCGCTCTGAGAGGAATCTTTGTCCGTACGCCTTTACGGCAGTGGCACTGGCAGCTGGAGCTGCCAAAAGCCAAGAGCCCTTCTCCCCAGCCAAGCAAGCCTGCAACCTTTGGCTCTTGGGTGGATTAGGTGGGGAGGCCTGGGTACTCCCTGCCAGCAAGAGCTTTTTGTCCTGGCCCTTTCGCTCTGAGAGGAATCTTCGTCCGTACGCCATTTGGTCAGTGGCACTGGCAGCTGGAGCTGCCAAAAGCCAAGAGCCCTTCTCCCCAGCCAAGCAAGCCTACAACCTTTGGCTCTTGGGTGGATTAGGTGGGGAGGCCTGGGTACTCCCTGCCAGCAAGAGCTTTTTGTCCTGGCCCTTTCGCTCTGAGAGGAATCTTTGTCCGTACTGCATTACGGCAGTGGCACTGGCAGCTGGAGCTGCCAAAAGCCAAGAGCCCTTCTCCCCAGCCAAGCAAGCCTGCAACCTTTGGCTCTTGGGTGGATTAGGTGGGGAGGCCTGGGTACTCCCTGCCAGCAAGAGCTTTTTGTCCTGGCCCTTTCGCTCTGAGAGGAATCTTTGTCCGTACGCCTTTACGGCAGTGGCACTGGCAGCTGGAGCTGCCAAAAGCCAAGAGCCCTTCTCCCCAGCCAAGCAAGCCTGCAACCTTTGGCTCTTGGGTGGATTAGGTGGGGAGGCCTGGGTACTCCCTGCCAGCAAGAGCTTTTTGTCCTGGCCCTTTCGCTCTGAGAGCAATCTTTGTCCGTACGCCTTTACGGCAGTGGCACTGGCAGCTGGAGCTGCCAAAAGCCAAGAGCCCTTCTCCCCAGCCAAGCAAGCCTGCAACCTTTGGCTCTTGGGTGGATTAGGTGGGGAGGCCTGGGTACTCCCTGCCAGCAAGAGCTTTTTGTCCTGGCCCTTTCGCTCTGAGAGGAATCTTTGTCCGTACGCCATTAGGGCAGTGGCACTGGCAGCTGGAGCTGCCAAAAGCCAGGAGCCCTTCTCCCCAGCCAAGCAAGCCTACAACCTTTGGCTCTTGGGTGGATTAGGTGGGGAGGCCTGGGTACTCCCTGCCAGCAAGAGCTTTTTGTCCTGGCCCTTTCGCTCTGAGAGGAATCTTTGTCCGTACGGCATTACGGCAGTGGCACTGGCAGCTGGAGCTGCCAAAAGCCAAGAGCCCTTCTCCCCAGCCAAGCAAGCCTGCAACCTTTGGCTCTCGGGTGGATTAGGTGGGGAGGCCTGGGTACTCCCCGCCAGCAAGAGCTTTCTGTCCTGGCCCTTTCGCTCTGGGTGGAATCTTCATCCGTACGCCATTTGGGCAGTGGCACTGGCAGCTGGAGCTGCCAAAAGCCAAGAGCCCCTCTCCCCAGCCAAGCAAGCCTGCAACCTTTGGCTCTTGGGTGGATTAGGTGGGGAGGCCTGGGTACTCCCTGCCAGCAAGAGCTTTGTGTCCTGACCTTTTTGCTCGAGGAGCAATCTTTGTCCGTACGCCTTTACGGCAGTGGCACTGGCAGCTGGAGCTGCCAAAAGCCAAGAGCCCTTCTCCCCAGCCAAGCAAGCCTGCAAACTTTGGCTCTTGGGTGGATTAGGTGGGGAGGCCTGGGTACTCCCTGCCAGCAAGAGCTTTTTGTCCTGGCCCTTTCGCTCTGAGAGGAATCTTCGTCCGTACGCCATTAGGGCAGTGGCACTGGCAGCTGGAGCTGCCAAAAGCCAGGAGCCCTTCTCCCCAGCCAAGCAAGCCTACAACCTTTGGCTCTTGGGTGGATTAGGTGGGGAGGCCTGGGTACTCCCCGCCACCAAGAGCTTTTTGTCCTGGCCCTTTCGCTCTGAGAGGAATCTTTGTCCGTACGCCATTTGATCAGTGGCACTGGCAGCTGGAGCTGCCAAAAGCCAAGAGCCCTTCTCCCCAGCCAAGCAAGCCTGCAACCTTTGGCTCTCAGGTGGATTAGGTGGGGAGGCCTGGGTACTCCCCGCCAGCAAGAGCTTTGTGTCCTGGCCCTTTCGCTCTGGGTGGAATCTTCATCCGTACGCCATTTGGGCACTGGCACTGGCAGCTGGAGCTGCCAAAAGCCAAGAGCCCCTCTCCCCAGCCAAGCAAGCCTGCAACCTTTGGCTCTTGCATGCATTTGGTAGGCAGGCCTGGTTACTCTCCGCCAGCAAGGGCTTTTTGTCCTGGCCCTTTCGCTCTGAGAGTAATCTTTGTCCGTACGCTTTTACGGCAGTGGCACTGGCAGCTGGAGCTGCCAAAAGCCAAGAGCCCTTCTCCCCAGCCAAGCAAGCCTGCAACCTTTGGCTCTTGGGTGGATTACGTGGGGAGGCCTGGGTACTCCCCGCCAGCAAGAGCTTTTTGTCCTGGCCCTTTCGCTCTGAGAGGAATCTTTGTCCGTACGCCTTTACGGCAGTGGCACTGGCAGCTGGAGCTGCCAAAAGCCAAGAGCCCTTCTCCCCAGCCAAGCAAGCCTGCAAACTTTGGCTCTTGGGTGGATTAGGTGGGGAGGCCTGGGTACTCCCTGCCAGCAAGAGCTTTTTGTCCTGGCCCTTTCGCTCTGAGAGGAATCTTTGTCCGTACGCCTTTACGGCAGTGGCACTGGCAGCTGGAGCTGCCAAAAGCCAAGAGCCCTTCTCCCCAGCCAAGCAAGCCTGCAACCTTTGGCTCTTGGGTGGATTAGGTGGGGAGGCCTGGGTACTCCCTGCCAGCAAGAGCTTTTTGTCCTGGCCCTTTCGCTCTGAGAGGAATCTTTGTCCGTACGCCATTTGGGCACTGGCACTGGCAGCTGGAGCTGCCAAAAGCCAAGAGCCCTTCTCCCCAGCCAAGCAAGCCTGCAACCTTTGGCTCTCAGGTGGATTAGGTGGGGAAGCCTGGGTACTCCCCGCCAGCAAGAGCTTTCTGTCCTGGCCCTTTCGCTCTGGGTGGAATCTTCATCCGTACGCCATTTGGGCAGTGGCACTGGCAGCTGGAGCTGCCAAAAGCCAAGAGCCCTTCTCCCCAGCCAAGCAAGCCTGCAACCTTTGGCTCTTGGGTGGATTAGGTGGGGAGGCCTGGGTACTCCCTGCCAGCAAGAGCTTTGTGTCCTGACCTTTTTGCTCGAGGAGCAATCTTTGTCCGTACGCCTTTACGGCAGTGGCACTGGCAGCTGGAGCTGCCAAAAGCCAAGAGCCCTTCTCCCCAGCCAAGCAAGCCTGCAACCTTTGGCTCTTGGGTGGATTAGGTGGGGAGGCCTGGGTACTCCCTGCCAGCAAGAGCTTTTTGTCCTGGCCCTTTCGCTCTGAGAGGAATCTTTGTCCGTACGCCTTTACGGCAGTGGCACTGGCAGCTGGAGCTGCCAAAAGCCAAGAGCCCTTCTCCCCAGCCAAGCAAGCCTGCAAACTTTGGCTCTTGGGTGGATTAGGTGGGGAGGCCTGGGTACTCCCTGCCAGCAAGAGCTTTTTGTCCTGGCCCTTTCGCTCTGAGAGGAATCTTTGTCCGTACGCCATTTGATCAGTGGCACTGGCAGCTGGAGCTGCCAAAAGCCAAGAGCCCTTCTCCCCAGCCAAGCAAGCCTGCAACCTTTGGCTCTCAGGTGGATTAGGTGGGGAGGCCTGGGTACTCCCCGCCAGCAAGAGCTTTGTGTCCTGGCCCTTTCGCTCTGGGTGGAATCTTCATCCGTACGCCATTTGGGCACTGGCACTGGCAGCTGGAGCTGCCAAAAGCCAAGAGCCCCTCTCCCCAGCCAAGCAAGCCTGCAACCTTTGGCTCTTGCATGCATTTGGTAGGCAGGCCTGGTTACTCTCCGCCAGCAAGGGCTTTTTGTCCTGGCCCTTTCGCTCTGAGAGGAATCTTTGTCCGTACGCTTTTACGGCAGTGGCACTGGCAGCTGGAGCTGCCAAAAGCCAAGAGCCCTTCTCCCCAGCCAAGCAAGCCTGCAACCTTTGGCTCTTGGGTGGATTAGGTGGGGAGGCCTGGGTACTCCCTGCCAGCAAGAGCTTTTTGTCCAGGCCCTTTCGCTCTGAGAGGAATCTTTGTCCGTACGCCTTTACGGCAGTGGCACTGGCAGCTGGAGCTGCCAAAAGCCAAGAGCCCTTCTCCCCAGCCAAGCAAGCCTGCAACCTTTGGCTCTTGGGTGGATTAGGTGGGGAGGCCTGGGTACTCCCTGCCAGCAAGAGCTTTTTGTCCTGGCCCTTTCGCTCTGAGAGGAATCTTCGTCCGTACGCCATTTGGTCAGTGGCACTGGCAGCTGGAGCTGCCAAAAGCCAGGAGCCCTTCTCCCCAGCCAAGCAAGCCTACAACCTTTGGCTCTTGGGTGGATTAGGTGGGGAGGCCTGGGTACTCCCCGCCACCAAGAGCTTTTTGTCCTGGCCCTTTCGCTCTGAGAGGAATCTTTGTCCGTACGGCATTACGGCAGTGGCACTGGCAGCTGGAGCTGCCAAAAGCCAAGAGCCCTTCTCCCCAGCCAAGCAAGCCTGCAACCTTTGGCTCTTGGGTGGATTAGGTGGGGAGGCCTGGGTACTCCCTGCCAGCAAGAGCTTTGTGTCCTGACCTTTTTGCTCGAGGAGCAATCTTTGTCCGTACGCCTTTACGGCAGTGGCACTGGCAGCTGGAGCTGCCAAAAGCCAAGAGCCCTTCTCCCCAGCCAAGCAAGCCTGCAACCTTTGGCTCTTGGGTGGATTAGGTGGGGAGGCCTGGGTACTCCCTGCCAGCAAGAGCTTTTTGTCCTGGCCCTTTCGCTCTGAGAGGAATCTTTGTCCGTACGCCATTTGGGCAGTGGCACTGGCAGCTGGAGCTGCCAAAAGCTAAGAGCCCTTCTCCCCAGCCAAGCAAGCCTGCAACCTTTGGCTCTCGGGTGGATTAGGTGGGGAGGCCTGGGTACTCCCCGCCAGCAAGAGCTTTCTGTCCTGGCCCTTTCGCTCTGGGTGGAATCTTCATCCGTACGCCATTTGGGCAGTGGCACTGGCAGCTGGAGCTGCCAAAAGCCAAGAGCCCTTCTCCCCAGCCAAGCAAGCCTGCAACCTTTGGCTCTTGGGTGGATTAGGTGGGGAGGCCTGGGTACTCCCTGCCAGCAAGAGCTTTTTGTCCTGGCCCTTTCGCTCTGAGAGGAATCTTTGTCCGTACGCCATTAGGGCAGTGGCACTGGCAGCTGGAGCTGCCAAAAGCCAGGAGCCCTTCTCCCCAGCCAAGCAAGCCTGCAACCTTTGGCTCTTGGGTGGATTAGGTGGGGAGGCCTGGGTACTCCACGCCAGCAAGAGCTTTGTGTCCTGGCCCTTTCGCTCTGGGTGGAATCTTCATCCGTACGCCATTTGGGCACTGGCACTGGCAGCTGGAGCTGCCAAAAGCCAAGAGCCCTTCTCCCCAGCCAAGCAAGCCTGCAACCTTTGGCTCTTGCATGCATTTGGTAGGCAGGCCAGGTTACTCTCCGCCAGCAAGGGCTTTTTGTCCTGGCCCTTTCGCTCTGAGAGGAATCTTTGTCCGTACGCTTTTACGGCAGTGGCACTGGCAGCTGGAGCTGCCAAAAGCCAAGAGCCCTTCTCCCCAGCCAAGCAAGCCTGCAACCTTTGGCTCTTGGGTGGATTAGGTGGGGAGGCCTGGGTACTCCCCGCCAGCAAGAGCTTTCTGTCCTCGCCCTTTCGCTCTGAGAGGAATCTTTGTCCGTACGCCATTTGGGCAGTGGCACTGGCAGCTGGAGCTGCCAAAAGCTAAGAGCCCTTCTCCCCAGCCAAGCAAGCCTGCAACCTTTGGCTCTTGGGTGGATTAGGTGGGGAGGCATGGGTACTCCCCGCCAGCAAGAGCTTTCTGTCCTGGCCCTTTCGCTCTGGGTGGAATCTTCATCAGTACGCCATTTGGGCAGTGGCACTGGCAGCTGGAGCTGCCAAAAGCCAAGAGCCCTTCTCCCCAGCCAAGCAAGCCTGCAACCTTTGGCTCTTGGGTGGATTAGGTGGGGAGGCCTGGGTACTCCCTGCCAGCAAGAGCTTTGTGTCCTGACCTTTTTGCTCGAGGAGCAATCTTTGTCCGTACGCCTTTACGGCAGTGGCACTGGCAGCTGGAGCTGCCAAAAGCCAAGAGCCCTTCTCCCCAGCCAAGCAAGCCTGCAACCTTTGGCTCTTGCATGCATTTGGTAGGCAGGCCTGGTTACTCTCCGCCAGCAAGGGCTTTTTGTCCTGGCCCTTTCGCTCTGAGAGTAATCTTTGTCCGTACGCTTTTACGGCAGTGGCACTGGCAGCTGGAGCTGCCAAAAGCCAAGAGCCCTTCTCCCCAGCCAAGCAAGCCTGCAACCTTTGGCTCTTGGGTGGATTAGGTGGGGAGGCCTGGGTACTCCCTGCCAGCAAGAGCTTTTTGTCCTGGCCCTTTCGCTCTGAGAGGAATCTTTGTCCGTACGCCTTTACGGCAGTGGCACTGGCAGCTGGAGCTGCCAAAAGCCAAGAGCCCTTCTCCCCAGCCAAGCAAGCCTGCAACCTTTGGCTCTTGGGTGGATTAGGTGGGGAGGCCTGGGTACTCCCTGCCAGCAAGAGCTTTTTGTCCTGGCCCTTTCGCTCTGAGAGGAATCTTTGTCCGTACTGCATTACGGCCGTGGCACTGGCAGCTGGAGCTGCCAAAAGCCAAGAGCCCTTCTCCCCAGCCAAGCAAGCCTGCAACCTTTGGCTCTTGGGTGGATTAGGTGGGGAGGCCTGGGTACTCCCTGCCAGCAAGAGCTTTGTGTCCTGACCTTTTTGCTCGAGGAGCAATCTTTGTCCGTACGCCTTTAGGGCAGTGGCACTGGCAGCTGGAGCTGCCAAAAGCCAAGAGCCCTTCTCCCCAGCCAAGAAAGCCTGCAACCTTTGGCTCTTGGGTGGATTAGGTGGGGAGGCCTGGGTACTCCCTGCCAGCAAGAGCTTTTTGTCCTGGCCCTTTCGCTCTGAGAGCAATCTTTGTCCGTACGCCTTTACGGCAGTGGCACTGGCAGCTGGAGCTGCCAAAAGCCAAGAGCCCTTCTCCCCAGCCAAGCAAGCCTGCAACCTTTGGCTCTTGGGTGGATTAGGTGGGGAGGCCTGGGTACTCCCCGCCAGCAAGAGCTTTTTGTCCTGGCCCTTTCGCTCTGGGTGGAATCTTCATCCGTACGCCATTTGGGCACTGGCACTGGCAGCTGGAGCTGCCAAAAGCCAGGAGCCCTTCTCCCCAGCCAAGCAAGCCTGCAACCTTTGGCTCTTGGGTGGATTAGGTGGGGAGGCCTGGGTACTCCCCGCCAGCAAGAGCTTTCTGTCCTGGCCCTTTCGCTCTGAGAGGAATCTTTGTCCGTACGCCATTTGGGCAGTGGCACTGGCAGCTGGAGCTGCCAAAAGCTAAGAGCCCTTCTCCCCAGCCAAGCAAGCCTGCAACCTTTGGCTCTCGGGTGGATTAGGTGGGGAGGCCTGGGTACTCCCCGCCAGCAAGAGCTTTCTGTCCTGGCCCTTTCGCTCTGGGTGGAATCTTCATCCGTACGCCATTTGGGCAGTGGCACTGGCAGCTGGAGCTGCCAAAAGCCAAGAGCCCTTCTCCCCAGCCAAGCAAGCCTGCAACCTTTGGCTCTTGGGTGGATTAGGTGGGGAGGCCTGGGTACTCCCTGCCAGCAAGAGCTTTGTGTCCTGACATATTTGCTCGAGGAGCAATCTTTGTCCGTACGCCTTTACGGCAGTGGCACTGGCAGCTGGAGCTGCCAAAAGCCAAGAGCCCTTCTCCCCAGCCAAGCAAGCCTGCAACCTTTGGCTCTTGGGTGGATTAGGTGGGGAGGCCTGGGTACTCCCTGCCAGCAAGAGCTTTTTGTCCTGGCCCTTTCGCTCTGAGAGCAATCTTTGTCCGTACGCCTTTACGGCAGTGGCACTGGCAGCTGGAGCTGCCAAAAGCCAAGAGCCCTTCTCCCCAGCCAAGCAAGCCTGCAACCTTTGGCTCTTGGGTGGATTAGGTGGGGAGGCCTGGGTACTCCCTGTCAGCAAGAGCTTTTTGTCCTGGCCCTTTCGCTCTGAGAGGAATCTTTGTCCGTACGCCTTTACGGCAGTGGCACTGGCAGCTGGAGCTGCCAAAAGCCAAGAGCCCTTCTCCCCAGCCAAGCAAGCCTGCAACCTTTGGCTCTTGGGTGGATTAGGTGGGGAGGCCTGGGTACTCCCCGCCAGCAAGAGCTTTCTGTCCTGGCCCTTTCGCTCTGAGAGGAATCTTTGTCCGTACGCCATTTGGGCAGTGGCACTGGCAGCTGGAGCTGCCAAAAGCTAAGAGCCCTTCTCCCCAGCCAAGCAAGCCTGCAACCTTTGGCTCTCGGGTGGATTAGGTGGGGAGGCCTGGGTACTCCCCGCCAGCAAGAGCTTTTGTCCTGGCCCTTTCGCTCTGGGTGGAATCTTCATCAGTACGCCATTTGGGCACTGGCACTGGCAGCTGGAGCTGCCAAAAGCCAAGAGCCCTTCTCCCCAGCCAAGCAAGCCTGCAACCTTTGGCTCTTGGGTGGATTAGGTGGGGAGGCCTGGGTACTCCCTGCCAGCAAGAGCTTTGTGTCCTGACCTTTTTGCTCGAGGAGCAATCTTTGTCCGTACGCCTTTACGGCAGTGGCACTGGCAGCTGGAGCTGCCAAAAGCCAAGAGCCCTTCTCCCCAGCCAAGCAAGCCTGCAACCTTTGGCTCTTGGGTGGATTAGGTGGGGAGGCCTGGGTACTCCCTGCCAGCAAGAGCTTTTTGTCCTGGCCCTTTCGCTCTGAGAGGAATCTTTGTCCGTACGCCATTTGGGCAGTGGCACTGGCAGCTGGAGCTGCCAAAAGCTAAGAGCCCTTCTCCCCAGCCAAGCAAGCCTGCAACCTTTGGCTCTCGGGTGGATTAGGTGGGGAGGCCTGGGTACTCCCCGCCAGCAAGAGCTTTCTGTCCTGGCCCTTTCGCTCTGGGTGGAATCTTCATCCGTACGCCATTTGGGCAGTGGCACTGGCAGCTGGAGCTGCCAAAAGCCAAGAGCCCTTCTCCCCAGCCAAGCAAGCCTGCAACCTTTGGCTCTTGGGTGGATTAGGTGGGGAGGCCTGGGTACTCCCTGCCAGCAAGAGCTTTTTGTCCTGGCCCTTTCGCTCTGAGAGGAATCTTTGTCCGTACGCCATTAGGGCAGTGGCACTGGCAGCTGGAGCTGCCAAAAGCCAGGAGCCCTTCTCCCCAGCCAAGCAAGCCTGCAACCTTTGGCTCTTGGGTGGATTAGGTGGGGAGGCCTGGGTACTCCCCGCCAGCAAGAGCTTTTTGTCCTGGCCCTTTCGCTCTGAGAGGAATCTTTGTCCGTACGCCATTTGGGCAGTGGCACTGGCAGCTGGAGCTGCCAAAAGCCAAGAGCCCTTCTCCCCAGCCAAGCAAGCCTGCAACCTTTGGCTCTTGGGTGGATTAGGTGGGGAGGCCTGGGTACTCCACGCCAGCAAGAGCTTTGTGTCCTGGCCCTTTCGCTCTGGGTGGAATCTTCATCCGTACGCCATTTGGGCACTGGCACTGGCAGCTGGAGCTGCCAAAAGCCAAGAGCCCTTCTCCCCAGCCAAGCAAGCCTGCAACCTTTGGCTCTTGCATGCATTTGGTAGGCAGGCCAGGTTACTCTCCGCCAGCAAGGGCTTTTTGTCCTGGCCCTTTCGCTCTGAGAGGAATCTTTGTCCGTACGCTTTTACGGCAGTGGCACTGGCAGCTGGAGCTGCCAAAAGCCAAGAGCCCTTCTCCCCAGCCAAGCAAGCCTGCAACCTTTGGCTCTTGGGTGGATTAGGTGGGGAGGCCTGGGTACTCCCCGCCAGCAAGAGCTTTCTGTCCTCGCCCTTTCGCTCTGAGAGGAATCTTTGTCCGTACGCCATTTGGGCAGTGGCACTGGCAGCTGGAGCTGCCAAAAGCTAAGAGCCCTTCTCCCCAGCCAAGCAAGCCTGCAACCTTTGGCTCTTGGGTGGATTAGGTGGGGAGGCATGGGTACTCCCCGCCAGCAAGAGCTTTCTGTCCTGGCCCTTTCGCTCTGGGTGGAATCTTCATCAGTACGCCATTTGGGCAGTGGCACTGGCAGCTGGAGCTGCCAAAAGCCAAGAGCCCTTCTCCCCAGCCAAGCAAGCCTGCAACCTTTGGCTCTTGGGTGGATTAGGTGGGGAGGCCTGGGTACTCCCTGCCAGCAAGAGCTTTGTGTCCTGACCTTTTTGCTCGAGGAGCAATCTTTGTCCGTACGCCTTTACGGCAGTGGCACTGGCAGCTGGAGCTGCCAAAAGCCAAGAGCCCTTCTCCCCAGCCAAGCAAGCCTGCAACCTTTGGCTCTTGCATGCATTTGGTAGGCAGGCCTGGTTACTCTCCGCCAGCAAGGGCTTTTTGTCCTGGCCCTTTCGCTCTGAGAGTAATCTTTGTCCGTACGCTTTTACGGCAGTGGCACTGGCAGCTGGAGCTGCCAAAAGCCAAGAGCCCTTCTCCCCAGCCAAGCAAGCCTGCAACCTTTGGCTCTCGGGTGGATTAGGTGGGGAGGCCTGGGTACTCCCTGCCAGCAAGAGCTTTTTGTCCTGGCCCTTTCGCTCTGAGAGGAATCTTTGTCCGTACGCCTTTACGGCAGTGGCACTGGCAGCTGGAGCTGCCAAAAGCCAAGAGCCCTTCTCCCCAGCCAAGCAAGCCTGCAAACTTTGGCTCTTGGGTGGATTAGGTGGGGAGGCCTGGGTACTCCCTGCCAGCAAGAGCTTTTTGTCCTGGCCCTTTCGCTCTGAGAGGAATTTTTGTCCGTACGCCTTTACGGCAGTGGCACTGGCAGCTGGAGCTGCCAAAAGCCAAGAGCCCTTCTCCCCAGCCAAGCAAGCCTGCAACCTTTGGCTCTTGGGTGGATTAGGTGGGGAGGCCTGGGTACTCCCTGCCAGCAAGAGCTTTTTGTCCTGGCCCTTTCGCTCTGAGAGGAATCTTTGTCCGTACGCCATTTGGGCAGTGGCACTGGCAGCTGGAGCTGCCAAAAGCCAAGAGCCCTTCTCCCCAGCCAAGCAAGCCTGCAACCTTTGGCTCTCGAGTGGATTAGGTGGGGAGGCCTGGGTACTCCCCGCCAGCAAGAGCTTTCTGTCCTGGCCCTTTCGCTCTGGGTGGAATCTTCATCCGTACGCCATTTGGGCAGTGGCACTGGCAGCTGGAGCTGCCAAAAGCCAAGAGCCCTTCTCCCCAGCCAAGCAAGCCTGCAACCTTTGGCTCTTGGGTGGATTAGGTGGGGAGGCCTGGGTACTCCCTGCCAGCAAGAGCTTTTTGTCCTGGCCCTTTCGCTCTGAGAGGAATCTTTGTCCGTACGCCTTTACGGCAGTGGCACTGGCAGCTGGAGCTGCCAAAAGCCAAGAGCCCTTCTCCCCAGCCAAGCAAGCCTGCAACCTTTGGCTCTTGGGTGGATTAGGTGGGGAGGCCTGGGTACTCCCTGCCAGCAAGAGCTTTTTGTCCTGGCCCTTTCGCTCTGAGAGGAATCTTTGTCCGTACTGCATTACGGCCGTGGCACTGGCAGCTGGAGCTGCCAAAAGCCAAGAGCCCTTCTCCCCAGCCAAGCAAGCCTGCAACCTTTGGCTCTTGGGTGGATTAGGTGGGGAGGCCTGGGTACTCCCTGCCAGCAAGAGCTTTGTGTCCTGACCTTTTTGCTCGAGGAGCAATCTTTGTCCGTACGCCTTTAGGGCAGTGGCACTGGCAGCTGGAGCTGCCAAAAGCCAAGAGCCCTTCTCCCCAGCCAAGAAAGCCTGCAACCTTTGGCTCTTGGGTGGATTAGGTGGGGAGGCCTGGGTACTCCCTGCCAGCAAGAGCTTTTTGTCCTGGCCCTTTCGCTCTGAGAGCAATCTTTGTCCGTACGCCTTTACGGCAGTGGCACTGGCAGCTGGAGCTGCCAAAAGCCAAGAGCCCTTCTCCCCAGCCAAGCAAGCCTGCAACCTTTGGCTCTTGGGTGGATTAGGTGGGGAGGCCTGGGTACTCCCCGCCAGCAAGAGCTTTTTGTCCTGGCCCTTTCGCTCTGGGTGGAATCTTCATCCGTACGCCATTTGGGCACTGGCACTGGCAGCTGGAGCTGCCAAAAGCCAGGAGCCCTTCTCTCCAGCCAAGCAAGCCTGCAACCTTTGGCTCTCGGGTGGATTAGGTGGGGAGGCCTGGGTACTCCCCGCCAGCAAGAGCTTTCTGTCCTGGCCCTTTCGCTCTGAGAGGAATCTTTGTCCGTACGCCATTTGGGCAGTGGCACTGGCAGCTGGAGCTGCCAAAAGCTAAGAGCCCTTCTCCCCAGCCAAGCAAGCCTGCAACCTTTGGCTCTCGGGTGGATTAGGTGGGGAGGCCTGGGTACTCCCCGCCAGCAAGAGCTTTCTGTCCTGGCCCTTTCGCTCTGGGTGGAATCTTCATCCGTACGCCATTTGGGCAGTGGCACTGGCAGCTGGAGCTGCCAAAAGCCAAGAGCCCTTCTCCCCAGCCAAGCAAGCCTGCAACCTTTGGCTCTTGGGTGGATTAGGTGGGGAGGCCTGGGTACTCCCTGCCAGCAAGAGCTTTGTGTCCTGACCTATTTGCTCGAGGAGCAATCTTTGTCCGTACGCCTTTACGGCAGTGGCACTGGCAGCTGGAGCTGCCAAAAGCCAAGAGCCCTTCTCCCCAGCCAAGCAAGCCTGCAACCTTTGGCTCTTGGGTGGATTAGGTGGGGAGGCCTGGGTACTCCCTGCCAGCAAGAGCTTTTTGTCCTGGCCCTTTCGCTCTGAGAGCAATCTTTGTCCGTACGCCTTTACGGCAGTGGCACTGGCAGCTGGAGCTGCCAAAAGCCAAGAGCCCTTCTCCCCAGCCAAGCAAGCCTGCAACCTTTGGCTCTTGGGTGGATTAGGTGGGGAGGCCTGGGTACTCCCTGTCAGCAAGAGCTTTTTGTCCTGGCCCTTTCGCTCTGAGAGGAATCTTTGTCCGTACGCCTTTACGGCAGTGGCACTGGCAGCTGGAGCTGCCAAAAGCCAAGAGCCCTTCTCCCCAGCCAAGCAAGCCTGCAACCTTTGGCTCTTGGGTGGATTAGGTGGGGAGGCCTGGGTACTCCCCGCCAGCAAGAGCTTTCTGTCCTGGCCCTTTCGCTCTGAGAGGAATCTTTGTCCGTACGCCATTTGGGCAGTGGCACTGGCAGCTGGAGCTGCCAAAAGCTAAGAGCCCTTCTCCCCAGCCAAGCAAGCCTGCAACCTTTGGCTCTCGGGTGGATTAGGTGGGGAGGCCTGGGTACTCCCCGCCAGCAAGAGCTTTTGTCCTGGCCCTTTCGCTCTGGGTGGAATCTTCATCAGTACGCCATTTGGGCACTGGCACTGGCAGCTGGAGCTGCCAAAAGCCAAGAGCCCTTCTCCCCAGCCAAGCAAGCCTGCAACCTTTGGCTCTTGGGTGGATTAGGTGGGGAGGCCTGGGTACTCCCTGCCAGCAAGAGCTTTGTGTCCTGACCTTTTTGCTCGAGGAGCAATCTTTGTCCGTACGCCTTTACGGCAGTGGCACTGGCAGCTGGAGCTGCCAAAAGCCAAGAGCCCTTCTCCCCAGCCAAGCAAGCCTGCAACCTTTGGCTCTTGGGTGGATTAGGTGGGGAGGCCTGGGTACTCCCTGCCAGCAAGAGCTTTTTGTCCTGGCCCTTTCGCTCTGAGAGGAATCTTTGTCCGTACGCCTTTACGGCAGTGGCACTGGCAGCTGGAGCTGCCAAAAGCCAAGAGCCCTTCTCCCCAGCCAAGCAAGCCTGCAACCTTTGGCTCTTGGGTGGATTAGGTGGGGAGGCCTGGGTACTCCCTGCCAGCAAGAGCTTTTTGTCCTGGCCCTTTCGCTCTGAGAGGAATCTTTGTCCGTATGCCATTAGGGCAGTGGCACTGGCAGCTGGAGCTGCCAAAAGCCAAGAGCCCTTCTCCCCAGCCAAGCAAGCCTGCAACCTTTGGTTCTCGGGTGGATTTGGTAGGCAGGTCTGGTTACTGTCCGCCAGCAAGAGCTTTGTGTCCTCGCCCTTTCGCTCTGGGTGGAATCTTTGTTCGTACGCCATTTGGGCAGTGGCACTGGCAGCTGGAGCTGCCAAAAGCCAAGAGCCCTTCTCCCCAGCCAAGCAAGCCTGCCACCTTTGGCCCTTGAATGCATTTGGTAGGCAGGCCTGGTTACTCTCCGCCAGCAAAAGCTTTGTGTCCTGGCCCTTTCGCTCTGAGAGGAATCTTTGTCCGTACGCCATTAGGGCAGTGGCACTGGCAGCTGGAGCTGCCAAAAGCCAGGAGCCCTTCTCCAAAGCCAAGCAAGCCTGCAACCTTTGGCTCTCGGGTGGATTAGGTGGGGAGGCCTGGGTACTCCCCGCCAGCAAGAGCTTTGTGTCCTGGCCCTTTCGCTCTGGGTGGAATCTTCATCCGTACGCATTTTGGGCACTGGCACTGTCAGCTGGAGCTGCCAAAAGCCAAGAGCCCCTCTCCCCAGCCAAGCAAGCCTGCAAGCTTTGGCTCTTGCATGCATTTGGTAGGCAGGCCTGGTTACTCTCCGCCAGCAAGAGCTTTTTGTCCTGGCCCTTTCGCTCTGAGAGGAATCTTTGTCCGTATGCCATTAGGGCAGTGGCACTGGCAGCTGGAGCTGCCAAAAGCCAAGAGCCCTTCTCCCCAGCCAAGCAAGCCTGCAACCTTTGGCTCTTGGGTGGATTAGGTGGGGAGGCCTGGGTACTCCCTGCCAGCAAGAGCTTTTTGTCCTGGCCCTTTCGGTCTGAGAGGAATCTTTGTCCGTACGCCATTTGGGCACTGGCACTGGCAGCTGGAGCTGCCAAAAGCCAAGAGCCCTTCTCCCCAGCCAAGCAAGCCTGCAACCTTTGGTTCTCGGGTGGATTTGGTAGGCAGGTCTGGTTACTCTCCGCCAGCAAGAGCTTTGTGTCCTCGCCCTTTCGCTCTGGGTGGAATCTTTGTCCGTACGCCATTTGGGCAGTGGCACTGGCAGCTGGAGCTGCCAAAAGCCAAGAGCCCTTCTCCCCAGCCAAGCAAGCCTGCCACCTTTGGCCCTTGAATGCATTTGGTAGGCAGGCCTGGTTACTCTCCGCCAGCAAAAGCTTTGTGTCCTGGCCCTTTCGCTCTGAGAGGAATCTTTGTCCGTACACCATTACGGCAGTGGCACTGGCAGCTGGAGCTGCCAAAAGCCAGGAGCCCTTCTCCAAAGCCAAGCAAGCCTGCAACCTTTGGCTCTCTGGTGGATTAGGTGGGGAGGCCTGGGTACTCCCCGCCAGCAAGAGCTTTTTGTCCTGGCCCTTTCGCTCTGAGAGGAATCTTTGTCCGTACGGCATTACGGCAGTGGCACTGTCAGCTGGAGCTGCCAAAAGCCAAGAGCCCTTCTCCCCAGCCAAGCAAGCCTGCAACCATTGGCTCTCGGGTGGATTAGGTGGGGAGGCCTGGGTACTCCCTGCCAGCAAGAGCTTTTTGTCCTGGCCCTTTTGCCTGTGGCTCCACTCGTCCCTCTCTCCCCTCCCATGCGGGACAGCCCCAGGTGTGGGCAGTGAGGCTGACAAAGAGGCGGGACAGCCCCAGGTGTGGGCAGTGAGGGTGACAAGGGGCGGGCCGTGCTCGGTGGGGCCCTTTTTATAGGGAGCTTCTGCAGGGGAGCAGTCGCTGCCAGGATATCTCTCAAGCAGTGATGGTGAGAGCATCTCGCAGGGCCTGGGGGAAGCACCTGATGTACCCGGATTATCGCTCGAGGAAGGTGCCGAGGGATGAGCCCTGTTCCAGGACGCAGCGCAGGAGAGGGGAGCAGTGCACGTGAACAGGTGGGAGAGTGTGGGGGTGCAGAGAAGATGCAGGTCAGACGGGAGGAAGACCTTGGAAGTTTCCCGGCAGCCCCGGGGCTCCTTGCGGCCCCCTCCGCGCCTCGTTCCGGTACCGCCAGGCTCACCCTTGTCCCGCAGGTAGGACGCGGCCACGCCGCGCTGCCCCAGCCCCCGCCGCCCCGCTCCCCTTCCCGGCGCCGCAGCGCCCGCCGCCCCGCTCCCCTTCCCGGCGCCGCAGCGCCCGCCGCCCCGCTCCCCTTCCCGGCGCCGCAGCCCCCGCCGCCCCGCTCCCCTTCCCGGCGCCGCAGCGCCCGCCGCCCCGCTCCCCTTCCCGGCGCCGCAGCGCCCGCCGCCCCGCTCCCCTTCCCGGCGCCGCAGCGCCCGCCGCCCCGCTCCCCTTCCCGGCGCCGCAGCGCCCGCCGCCCCGCTCCCCTTCCCGGCGCCGCAGCGCCCGCCGCCCCGCTCCCCTTCCCGGCGCCGCAGCGCCCGCCGCCCCGCTCCCCTTCCCGGCGCCGCAGCGCCCGCCGCCCCGCTCCCCTTCCCGGCGCCGCAGCGCCCGCCGCCCCGCTCCCCTTCCCGGCGCCGCAGCGCCCGCCGCCCCGCTCCCCTTCCCGGCGCCGCAGCGCCCGCCGCCCCGCTCCCCTTCCCGGCGCCGCAGCGCCCGCCGCCCCGCTCCCCTTCCCGGCGCCGCAGCGCCCGCCGCCCCGCTCCCCTTCCCGGCGCCGCAGCGCCCGCCGCCCCGCTCCCCTTCCCGGCGCCGCAGCGCCCGCCGCCCCGCTCCCCTTCCCGGCGCCGCAGCGCCCGCCGCCCCGCTCCCCTTCCCGGCGCCGCAGCCGCCGCCGCTCCAACTCCCGCCATTCTGCTCCAGTCCCTCCGCTCCAGCCCCTACCCGAATCCAATACCAACCCTAAATCTAATACCAACTATAATACCTGCTCACGTTAGGAGTCCTTTTCTCTGTCAGGCTCTTTACTTATCCTGATTTTAAGTCAGAGATGCAAACCAGGTGCTGCTGCTCCCAGCGCCTTTATACTGTCTTGGATTGGGCTGCTCCCTTTCTCCCGGGGCCTCAAGGGAAGGGAGGTGGGCACGGCCAGGGGTATATTAACCCCAGCCTTTGGGCAGGGAAGTCATTCAGCAGGCAGGCTTCAATGGGATAAGAGCTCTCCCTTTCTTTCATTTAATGGGACTTCTCAAGCTATTCCTGCTTTATTAAAGCATCAGCTTTGGTATCCAAAGAAGCAGAGCTGTATATGGCAATGAAGAGGATTACACTCACATGCAGGGTTTTTAAATTTAATAACTTGGTGTTGGTAAGCTGCTTTTATAATTGGTTATCTGTTTCTCTTTTCCTTAGGAGCCTTGCATCTTTTGGGATTTCTTGATCATTTCAACTGCAGTTTGGCATTTTTTCACCAGTGTTATCCAGTCCTCAGGTGAAGCTGCTCTGTGTTGAAGATGCTACAGACACCTAGGATTGCAAGTAGTCAGTGGGGGGTTACAGCCCAGAGATGGAGTGAGGGCTGGGGTGCCAGCTTAGGAATTGCTAGGGGTTTTTTGAAAGTAGTATGGGTGGAAAGCAGTGTCCAGGAGCCCCCTAAATGCCTGTGAAGGCACCCACTGACTTTTCAGATGTGCCACTTAAGTTTTCTTCTCATTCACCCAGATATTCTGTGCGATTACAGCTGCAGTCTTTGGCTGCAGGCAGTGACCCTGGGTGGTTTGCCTAAAGAGAAGGGAGACTCTTTGAGCTCTCCCCATCTATCTGGGTGACTTTGGTTAGGGTTTCTTTACCATGTCAGAGGGGCAGGGTGTAAAGCAGAGTTGAACAGAACAGAGGCCAGAGGAGCAGAGCAAGAAGGTGGGTCATCACCTGACATCAGCACAAAGATGTGGCTTTTAGCTCCACGTTTACTTGTGTGTTAAGGATTTTGTTGTTTGGGTTTGTTTTTTCTTTGTTTTCAGCTGCAGAGCCCTGGGCCCAGGAGGCTCTAGGCACCGGAGGGGAGGTGATCCAGGTGAGTACCTGTGAGCAAGGTGAACATTGACTCCAGGACAGGACTAGATGATCTTTTACAGGTGTTGTGGTGAATCTGTGCACATGCTTTGTTTCTTGTGTTTTCCAGGGGTTCTGCCACCTTCTAACAGACAGTCCAGTGCTTCAGGGCCCGTGCTGGTAAGAGGTCACTGTGGAGGAGAGGTAGGTAGGAGCTACCCCAGGAAAGCCATCCTTTCAGGCAGTACCTCAGTCTGTACATTTGCCTTTGGCTTTTTTACTTTGCAGAGAATGTGTGCAGCCTGAGAGGGCGAGAGCCACCTGCCAGTTAGGTTTGATGGTCTTCATCTGTCCTTGTGAGTAATCTCCTAGTACTACGAGGGTCATCAATTCAGGCTGGACCTTTTCCAGCTGCAGGTGCCATCCAGCCTGCCTTTGGCAAAGGAGGAGCATTGAGGTTGAGTTGGGGAGGTAGGGAGTAGGTGCTGGGGTCTCCCTTACTTTCAGAAACACCCCATAACTTTTTTTCTCACTCCCCCAGGTACGGCACACGGTGATGGCAGCAGCCTCCAACTGGGGTCGGAGCCAGTGGCCCGAGAACCTCTCAGCTCAGGGGAGGGTGAGTAGCCAATTGCAGGGTTATCTCCCACGTGCTGCCCAACTCTTGGGTCAGTTTCTGTTTTCTTTCTCACAGCAACCGAGTCAGGGATCACAGGACCCTCTGAGCCAGCCGGGCGTCCTTCCTTCACATTGAAGATGGATTCACATCCCCAGCTGTGGGAAAGATAAGTGGAGGACTCCCACCTGGAGAGGGGATGAGAGCTGGGTCCAGTTTTATGTTTAGGAGGGAGGGATTTTCAGATGAGCACAGGAGAAAGGGTCTGCCCTAACAGGCCCTTGACACACATAGGAGGAGCAGTTTACTTTTCATCATGGAGTAGGATGTGCAGGGCAGAGCTGTTCAGGTCTGTGTCGTGTCCTTTGTCCAGTCTGTGTTTCGTGTCTTACTATTCACAGTCACCACATCTTTGCTTTCTGTCCTCAAAGTTCTTATCTGAGGCATCATTCCTAGGGTCTTGAACCTCTGCACTGCCCAGCCCAGTGCCCATACCATCCGTTCTTTGGCTCGCTAGCTTGGATGTGCGTCAGAATCGCATCTGAGAAGTGTCAGGTCAGGTGTCTTTTACAGCCTCCTTACAGGTTGTATCAGTGGCTGTGCCGTGCAGTCATCCCTTGTCATCCCCCCTGGGACTTGTGAGAATCTAAGAAGATTCTGAACATAGCCTTGTCTCCCATCCATCTTAGCAATTTTGTAGGCAGTTCTTGCCCCAGGCCATTCTGTTAGAGTGTCTTTTCAGGCTCCTCAGAGCCTCCTCCGTTCAGTCTCGCCGTATCCTCCGTCTTCTCGTGCGGCAGCACATCCATTTTGGCGTCGTTCCTTTCTCAGAGTTCTCTCTCCTGGTTGCACCACAGCACTTGTCTGGAAATGTGTCCTTGGAGTTTGTGTTGGGCCTGGAACTGCTCTGCCCTGCAGTGTAGAGTTGGGGGTAGGTGGAGTAGAAAGGAGACTTCCCAGTTACCCTGTGATAGGCTCAGGCACTGAGGGCAGGGCCTTAAAGTGAGGTCAGTGTTTGTTTGTGCAGGTTGTCTTTGGACCCCAGAGGGCTTGTCTAAGGAGAAATTAGAACAGCAAGTTAGAAATTTAACAGCAGTTAAAGTCCCCCTCTGTATATGGCTGACTTTGGTTACTCATTTCTTTGCAGTGTCAGAGGGACTGGATGTAAAGCAGAGATGAGCAGAAGAGGCTGGAGGAGCACAGTCAGAAGGTGGGTTGTCATGTGAGGTCAGAGCCTAGACATGACTTTTGGGCCTAGGTTTACTTGATCATTTGGATGGTTTGGTGGTTTAGTTTTGTTTTTTTTATTTTTTTTTTAAGATGCAGAGCCCTCAGCCCAGCAGACGACAGGCACCAGAGGGAAAGTGAGCCTGGTGAGCAAGGTGAGCAGTGACTGCAGGACAAAACTAGTTGCTCTTTTGCAGGTGGTGTACTTGTGGTGAATCTGTGTACATAGTTGTTTTTTTGTTTTCCAGGCAATGCACCGACTTCTAATGTGCAGTCCAACGCGACAGGGACCCTGCCTGTAAGAGGTCACAGTCAAGGGGAGTCAGACAGAAGCTGCCATGGGAGCAGCAAACTCTTGGGCAGTATCTAAGCACTCACACTTGCCTCCTCTGGGTTTTTTTGCAGGAGACGTACGAAGCCTCACAGGGCTGAAACCAACTCACAGTGAGGTGACGGACACGGTTTGGTCCCCTCGAGCTGTCCTTGTAGGTAATCTCTGAGTATTGAAAGGATCAGCAATGAAGGATTGAACTTTTTTGGTTGCAGGTGCCATCCAGCTAACCTTTGGGAGAAGATGAGCATTGGAGGTGAGTCGGGGAGGCAGCAGGAGGAGCAGGGATCCCCTGCAGCTTTAGAGATGCCTTCTAAGTTTGTGTCTCACTCACTCAGGTATCCTGGAATGTGACATCCACAGTGTCCGACTCCGGTCAGGGCCTGGGTGCTGGTGAGTAGGGGGATCGCTGGGGTTTGAGCCCCATGCCACACAACTCACGTATTGCTTGTGGTTTTCTTTCTCACAGCTGACTCCAAGTATTCTGACAATGACAGGAACCTCTGAGCCAGCCCAGGTGCCCCTCCTCTGCATCAAAGCTGGATTGGCATCCCCTGCTCTTGGAAAGATAAGTGCAGGGCGAAGACCCAGAGAGGGGTTGGGAGTGGGTGCAAATCTGTGCCTCGCCTGGAGGGATTTTTGCAATTATTCCAGTGCAGGGGGTATCCTGGAACAGGTTATTTGGATGCATCAAATGCGGGGCTTACTTTTTATCATTGGATTCACGTGTGCAGGGCAGAGCAGTTCTGGTCTGTGTCACGTCCTTTGTCTCGTCTATGTTTTGTGTCCTTCGTCTCTTAATTGTGTCACGTGGTGTGTGTGGTCACAGGTGTGGGGTGTGTCACTTGGGGTCAGCCTGGACCTGCTCTGCCCTGCTGCGTGGATCAGTGGGTAGATGGAATATTGCTCAGAGTGTCAGGTCAACATGTCAGTTCCCTTAGACAGTGGAGCCGATGGCTGTCCAGTCTGTGAGCAGGATGGTCTTGTGATGCCCTGCATGGGTGTATAGAGTCCTGGCCAGGTAGCGTAGGAACCAGTGTCTAGGGTTTAGAGGTTTTTGTCTTTCGTTGTGAATAATTCCTAAATGTTTGAGAGCTGAGTGTTTGAGCCTTTGCCCATTTCATTTGCAGGGGCAGTCTTGGGAGCAGCTGAAGAGAGAAGAGCCTTGTAGGTGAGTTGGGGAGGCAGCAGGAGGAGCGGGGATCCCCTGCAGCTTTAGAGATGTCTTCTCATTTTGTCTCTCGCTCACCCGGATGTCTCAGAAGTTGACAGCACATTGTCCAAGTGTCGTCAGAGCCAGTGACCCAGAGGACCTGCCTCGTTGAGAGGGAGTAGAGGGGTCATGAGGGCTGGGACCACGTAGCACAGTACTCAGATCTGGTGTCTGGTTTTCTTTCTCGCAGTTGACTCTGAGTAGTCTGACGATGGCAGGAACCTCTGAGCCAACCCAGGTGCCCGTCCTGTGCATCCAAGATGGATTTGCATCCCCGGCTCTTGGCAAGATAAGTGCAGGGCAAAGCCCCAGAGAGGGGTTGGGAGTGGGTGCAAGTCTGTGCCTCGCCCGGAGGGATTTTTGAAATGAGTCCGGTGCAGGGGGTATCCTGTGACAGATTATTTGGACGCATCAAAGGAAGGGCTTACTTTTTATCAAGGGATTCACATGTGCAGGGCAGAGCAGTTTTGGTGTGTGTCACGTCCTTTGTCTCGTGGTGTTTTTTGTCACGTGGTGTGTGTGGTCACAGGTGTGGGGTGTCTCACTTGGGGTCAGCCTGGACCTGCTCTGCCCTGCTCCGTGGATCAGTGTGTAGATGGAATATGGCTCGGAGTCTCAGGTGAACATGGCAGTTCCCTTAGACTGTGGAGCCGATGGCTGTCCAGTGTGTGAGCAGGATGGTCTTGCGATGCCCTGCTTGGGTGTATAGAATCCCGGCTAGGTAGAGTAGGAACCAGTGTCTAGGGTTTAGAGGTTTTTGGCTTTCGTTGTGAGCAATCCCTACATGTTTGAGAGCTGAGTGTTTGAGCCTTTGGCCATTTCATTTGCAGGGGCGGTCTTGGGAGCAGCTGAAGAGAGAGGAGCCTTGTAGGTGAGTTGGGGAGGCAGCAGGAGGAGTGGGGATTCACTGCAGCCTTAGAGATGCCTTCTAAGTTTGTGTCTCCCTCACTCAGGTATCCCGGAACGTGACATCCACAGTGTCCGACTCCGGTCAGGGCCTGGTTGCTGGTGAGTAGGGGGATCACTGGGGTTTGAGCCCCATGCCACACAACTCACGTATTGCTTATGGTTTTCTTTCTCGCAGTTGGTCCTAGTAGTCTGACGATGGCAGGAACCTCTGAGGCAGCCCAGGTGCCCCTCCTCTGCATCAAAGCTGGATTGGCATCCCCGGCTCTCGGAAAGATAAGTGCAGGGCAAAGACCGAGAGAGGGGTTGGGAGTGGGTGCAAGTCTGTGCCTCGCCTGGAGGGATTTTTGCAATTATTCCGGTGCAGGGGGTATCCTGTGACAGGTTATTTGGATGCATCAAAGGAAGGGCTTACTTTTTATCATTGGATTCCTGTGTGCAGGGCAGAGCAGTTCCGGTCTGTGTCACGTCCTTTGTCTCGTCCATGTTTTGTGTCCTTTGTGTCTTAATTGTGTCACGTGGTGTGTGTGGTCACAGGTGTGGGGTGTCTCACTTGGGGTCAGCCTGGACCTGCTCTGCCCTGCTCCGTGGTTCAGTGGGTAGATAGGATATTGCTCAGGGTCTCACATCCCCATGTCAGTTCCCTTAGACTGTGGAGCCGATGGCTGTCCAGTGTGTGAGCAGGATGGTCTTGCGATGCCCTTCTGGGGTGTTTAGAGTCCTGGCTAGGTAGAGTAGGAACCAGTGTCTAGGGTTTAGAGGTTTTTGGCTTTCCTTGTGAGCAATCCCTACATGTTTGAGAGCTGAGTGTTTGAGCCTTTGGCCATTTCATTTGCAGGGGCGGTCTTGGGAGCAGCTGAAGAGAGGGGAGCCTTGTAGGTGAGTTGAGGAGGCAGCAGGAGGAGCGGGGATCCACTGCAGCTTTAGAGATGCCCTCTAATTTTGTCTCTCGCTCACTCAGGTATCCCAGAAGATGACAGCACGTTCTCCAAGTCTGGTCAGAGCCAGTGACCCGAGGACCTGCCTCGGTGGCAGTGAGTAGAGGGATTCTGGGGGCTGGGGCCACGTGCCACACTCCTCAGATCTGGTGTCTGGTTTTCTTTCTCGCAGTTGACTCCGAGTGGTTTGACGATGGCAGGAACCTCTGAGCCAGCCCAGGTGCCCCTCCTCTGCATCAAAGCTGGATTGGCATCCCCGGCTCTCGGAAAGATAAGTGCAGGGCAAAGACCCAGAGAGGGGTTGGGAGTGGGTGCAAGTCTGTGCCTCGCCTGGAGGGATTTTTGCAATTATTCCGGAGCAGGGGGTATCCTGTGACAGGTTATTTGGATGCATCAAAGGAAGGGCTTACTTTTTATCATTGGATTCCTGTGTGCAGGGCAGAGCAGTTCCGGTCTGTGTCACGTCCTTTGTCTCGTGCGTGTTTTGTGTCCTTCGTCTCCTAATCGTGTCATGTGGTGTGTGTGGTCACAGGTGTGGGGTGTGTCACTTGGGGTCAGCCTGGAAGTGCTCTGCCCTGCTCCGTGGATCCAGTGGGTAGATAGAATATTGCTCAGGGACTCACATCCCCATGTCAGTTCCCTTAGACAGTGGAGCCGATGGCTGTCCAGTGTGTGAGCAGGATGGTCTTGCGATGCCCTGCTTGGGTGTATAGAATCCCGGCTAGGTAGAGTAGGAACCAGTGTCTAGGGTTTAGAGGTTTTTGGCTTTCCTTGTGAGCAATCCCTACATGTTTGAGAGCTGAGTGTTTGAGCCTTTGGCCATTTCATTTGCAGGGGCGGTCTTGGGAGCAGCTGAAGAGAGATGAGCGTTGTAGGTGAGTTGGGGAGGCAGCAGGAGGAGCGGGGATCCACTGCAGCTTTAGAGATGCCCTCTAATTTTGTCTCTCGCTCACTCAGGTATCCCAGAAGATGACAGCACGTTCTCCAAGTCTGGTCAGAGCCAGTGACCCGAGGACCTGCCTCGGTGGCAGTGAGTAGAGGGATTCTGGGGGCTGGGGCCACGTGCCACACTCCTCAGATCTGGTGTCTGGTTTTCTTTCTCGCAGTTGACTCCGAGTGGTCTGATGATGGCAGGAACCTCTGAGGCAGCCCAGGTGCTCCTCCTCTGCATCAAAGCTGGATTGGCATCCCCTGCTCTTGGAAAGATAAGTGCAGGGCAAAGACCCAGAGAGGGGTTGGGAGTGGGTGCAAGTCTGTGCCTGGCCTGGAGGGATTTTTGAAATCAGTCTGGTGCAGGGGGTATCCTGTGACAGGTTATTTGGATGCATCAAAGGAAGGGCTTACTTTTTATCATTGGATTCCTGTGTGCAGGGCAGAGCAGTTCCGGTCTGTGTCACGTCCTTTGTCTCGTCCATGTTTTGTGTCCTTTGTGTCTTAATTGTGTCACGTGGTGTGTGTGGTCACAGGTGTGGGGTGTCTCACTTGGGGTCAGCCTGGAAGTGCTCTGCCCTGCTCCGTGGTTCAGTGGGTAGATAGGATATTGCTCAGGGTCTCACATCCCCATGTCAGTTCCCTTAGACTGTGGAGCCGATGGCTGTCCAGTGTGTGAGCAGGATGGTCTTGCGATGCCCTGTTTGGGTGTATAGAATCCCGGCTAGGTAGAGTAGGAACCAGTGTCTAGGGTTTAGAGGTTTTTGGCTTTCGTTGTGAGCAATCCCTACATGTTTGAGAGCTGAGTGTTTGAGCCTTTGGCCATTTCATTTGCAGGGGCGGTCTTGGGAGCAGCTGAAGAGAGAGGAGCCTTGTAGGTGAGTTGGGGAGGCAGCAGGAGGAGTGGGGATTCACTGCAGCCTTAGAGATGCCTTCTAAGTTTGTGTCTCCCTCACTCAGGTATCCCGGAACGTGACATCCACAGTGTCCGACTCCGGTCAGGGCCTGGTTGCTGGTGAGTAGGGGGATCACTGGGGTTTGAGCCCCATGCCACACAACTCACGTATTGCTTATGGTTTTCTTTCTCGCAGTTGGTCCTAGTAGTCTGACGATGGCAGGAACCTCTGAGGCAGCCCAGGTGCCCCTCCTCTGCATCAAAGCTGGATTGGCATCCCCGGCTCTCGGAAAGATAAGTGCAGGGCAAAGACCGAGAGAGGGGTTGGGAGTGGGTGCAAGTCTGTGCCTCGCCTGGAGGGATTTTTGCAATTATTCCGGTGCAGGGGGTATCCTGTGACAGGTTATTTGGATGCATCAAAGGAAGGGCTTACTTTTTATCATTGGATTCCTGTGTGCAGGGCAGAGCAGTTCCGGTCTGTGTCACGTCCTTTGTCTCGTGCGTGTTTTGTGTCCTTCGTCTCCTAATCGTGTCATGTGGTGTGTGTGGTCACAGGTGTGGGGTGTCTCACTTGGGGTCAGCCTGGAAGTGCTCTGTCCTGCTCCGTGGATCCAGTGGGTAGATAGAATATTGCTCAGGGTCTCACATCACCATGTCAGTTCCCTTAGACTGTGGAGCCGATGGCTGTCCAGTGTGTGACCAGGATGGTCTTGCGATGCCCTGCTGGGGTGTTTAGAGTCCTGGCTAGGTAGAGTAGGAACTAGTGTCTAGGGTTTAGAGGTTTTTGGCTTTCCTTGTGAGCAATCCCTACATGTTTGAGAGCTGAGTGTTTGAGCATTTGGCCATTTCATTTGCAGGGTCGGTCTTGGGAGCAGCTGAAGAGAGATGAGCGTTGTAGGTGAGTTGGGGAGGCAGCAGGAGGAGCGGGGATCCACTGCAGCTTTAGAGATGCCCTCTAATTTTGTCTCTCGCTCACTCAGGTATCCCAGAAGATGACAGCACGTTCTCCAAGTCTGGTCAGAGCCAGTGACCCGAGGACCTGCCTCGGTGGCAGTGAGTAGAGGGATCCTGGTGGCTGGGGCCACGTGCCACACTCCTCAGATCTGGTGTCTGGTTTTCTTTCTCGCAGTTGACTCCGAGTAGTGTGACGATGACAGGAACCTCTGAGGCAGCCCAGGTGCTCCTCCTCTGCATCAAAGCTGGATTGGCATCCCCGGCTCTCGGAAAGATAAGTGCAGGGCAAAGACCCAGAGAGGGGTTGGGAGTGGGTGCAAGTCTGTGCCTCGCCTGGAGGGATTTTTGCAATTATTCCGGTGCAGGGGGTATCCTGTGACAGGTTATTTGGATGCATCAAAGGAAGGGCTTACTTTTTATCATTGGATTCCTGTGTGCAGGGCAGAGCAGTTCCGGTCTGTGTCACGTCCTTTGTCTCGTCCATGTTTTGTGTCCTTTGTCTCTTAATTGTGTCACGTGGTGTGTGTGGTCACAGATGTGGGGTGTCTCACTTGGGGTCAGCCTGGACCTGCTCTGCCCTGCTCCGTGGTTCAGTGGGTAGATAGGATATTGCTCAGGGTCTCACATCCCCATGTCAGTTCCCTTAGACTGTGGAGCCGATGGCTGTCCAGTGTGTGAGCAGGATGGTCTTGCGATGCCCTGCTGGGGTGTATAGAATCCCGGCTAGGTAGAGTAGGAACCAGTGTCTAGGGTTTAGAGGTTTTTGGCTTTCCTTGTGAGCAGTCCCTACATGTTTGAGAGCTGAGTGTTTGAGCCTTTGGCCATTTCATTTGCAGGGGCGGTCTTGGGAGCAGCTGAAGAGAGAGGAGCGTTGTAGGTGAGTTGGGGAGGCAGCAGGAGGAGCGGGGATCCACTGCAGCTTTAGAGATGCCCTCTAATTTTGTCTCTCGCTCATTCAGGTATCCCAGAAGATGACAGCACGTTCTCCAAGTCTGGTCAGAGCCAGTGACCCGAGGTCCTGCCTCGGTGGCAGTGAGTAGAGGGATTCTGGGGGTTGGAGCCACGTGCCACACTCCTCAGATCTGGTGTCTGGTTTTCTTTCTCGCAGTTGACTCCGAGTGGTTTGACGATGGCAGGAACCTCTGAACCAGCCCAGGTGCTCCTCCTCTGCATCAAAGCTGGATTGGCATCCCCGGCTCTCGGAAAGATAAGTGCAGGGCAAAGACCCAGAGAGGGGTTGGGAGTGGGTGCAAGTCTGTGCCTCGCCTGGAGGGATTTTTGCAATTATTCCGGTGCAGGGGGTATCCTGTGACAGGTTATTTGGATGCATCAAAGGAAGGGCTTACTTTTTATCATTGGATTCCTGTGTGCAGGGCAGAGCAGTTCCGGTCTGTGTCACGTCCTTTGTCTCGTGCGTGTTTTGTGTCCTTCGTCTCCTAATCGTGTCATGTGGTGTGTGTGGTCACAGGTGTGGGGTGTCTCACTTGGGGTCAGCCTGGAAGTGCTCTGTCCTGCTCCGTGGATCCAGTGGGTAGATAGAATATTGCTCAGGGTCTCACATCCCCATGTCAGTTCCCTTAGACTGTGGAGCCGATGGCTGTCCAGTGTGTGAGCAGGATGGTCTTGCGATGCCCTGCTGGGGTGTTTAGAGTCCTGGCTAGGTAGAGTAGGAACCAGTGTCTAGGGTTTAGAGGTTTTTGGCTTTCCTGGTGAGCAATCCCTACATGTTTGAGAGCTGAGTGTTTGAGCATTTGGCCATTTCATTTGCAGGGTCGGTCTTGGGAGCAGCTGAAGAGAGGGGAGCCTTGTAGGTGAGTTGGGGAGGCAGCAGGAGGAGCGGGGATCCACTGCAGCTTTAGAGATGCCCTCTAATTTTGTCTCTCGCTCACTCAGGTATCCCAGAAGATGACAGCACGTTCTCCAAGTCTGGTCAGAGCCAGTGACCCGAGGACCTGCCTCGGTGACAGTGAGTAGAGGGATCCTGGTGGCTGGGGCCACGTGCCACACTCCTCAGATCTGGTGTCTGGTTTTCTTTCTCGCAGTTGACTCCGAGTAGTGTGACGATGACAGGAACCTCTGAGGCAGCCCAGGTGCTCCTCCTCTGCATCAAAGCTGGATTGGCATCCCCGGCTCTCGGAAAGATAAGTGCAGGGCAAAGACCCAGAGAGGGGTTGGGAGTGGGTGCAAGTCTGTGCCTCGCCTGGAGGGATTTTTGCAATTATTCCGGTGCAGGGGTATCCTGTGACAGGTTATTTGGATGTATCAAAGGAAGGGCTTACTTTTTATCATTGGATTCCTGTGTGCAGGGCAGAGCAGTTCCGGTCTGTGTCACGTCCTTTGTCTCGTCCATGTTTTGTGTCCTTTGTCTCTTAATTGTGTCACGTGGTGTGTGTGGTCACAGATGTGGGGTGTCTCACTTGGGGTCAGCCTGGACCTGCTCTGCCCTGCTCCGTGGTTCAGTGGGTAGATAGGATATTGCTCAGGGTCTCACATCACCATGTCAGTTCCCTTAGACTGTGGAGCCGATGGCTGTCCAGTGTGTGAGCAGGATGGTCTTGCGATGCCCTGCTGGGGTGTATAGAATCCCGGCTAGGTAGAGTAGGAACCAGTGTCTAGGGTTTAGAGGTTTTTGGCTTTCCTTGTGAGCAGTCCCTACATGTTTGAGAGCTGAGTGTTTGAGCCTTTGGCCATTTCATTTGCAGGGTCGGTCTTGGGAGCAGCTGAAGAGAGAGGAGCGTTGTAGGTGAGTTGGGGAGGCAGCAGGAGGAGCGGGGATCCACTGCAGCTTTAGAGATGCCCTCTAATTTTGTCTCTCGCTCACTCAGGTATCCCAGAAGATGACAGCACGTTCTCCAAGTCGGGTCAGAGCCAGTGACCCGAGGACATGCCTCGGTGACAGTGAGTAGAGGGATTCTGGGGGCTGGGGCCACGTGCCACACTCTTCAGATCTGGTGTCTGGTTTTCTTTCTCGCAGTTGACTCCGAGTGGTCTGATGATGGCAGGAACCTCTGAGGCAGCCCAGGTGCTCCTCCTCTGCATCAAAGCTGGATTGGCATCCCCGGCTCTTGGAAAGATAAGTGCAGGGCAAAGACCCAGAGAGGGGTTGGGAGTGGGTGCAAGTCTGTGCCTGGCCTGGAGGGATTTTTGAAATCAGTCTGGTGCAGGGGGTATCCTGTGACAGGTTATTTGGACGCATCAAAGGAAGGGCTTACTTTTTATCAAGGGATTCACATGTGCAGGGCAGAGCAGTTTTGGTGTGTGTCACGTCCTTTGTCTCGTGGTGTTTTGTGTCACGTGGTGTGTGTGGTCACAGGTGTGGGGTGTCTCACTTGGGGTCAGCCTGGACCTGCTCTGCCCTGCTCCGTGGATCGGTGTGTAGATGGAATATGGCTCGGAGTCTCAGGTGAACATGGCAGTTCCCTTAGACAGTGGAGCCGATGGCTGTCCAGTGTGTGAGCAGGATGGTCTTGCGATGCCCTGCTTGGGTGTATAGAATCCCGGCTAGGTAGAGTAGGAACCAGTGTCTAGGGTTTAGAGGTTTTTGGCTTTCCTTGTGAGCAATCCCTACATGTTTGAGAGCTGAGTGTTTGAGCCTTTGGCCATTTCATTTGCAGGGTCGGTCTTGGGAGCAGCTGAAGAGAGAGGAGCGTTGTAGTTGAGTTGGGGAGGCAGCAGGAGGAGCGGGGATCCACTGCAGCTTTAGAGATGCCCTCTAATTTTGTCTCTCGCTCACTCAGGTATCCCAGAAGATGACAGCACGTTCTCCAAGTCTGGTCAGAGCCAGTGACCCGAGGACCTGCCTCGGTGGCAGTGAGTAGAGGGATTCTGGGGGCTGGGGCCACGTGCCACACTCCTCAGATCTGGTGTCTGGTTTTCTTTCTCGCAGTTGACTCCGAGTGGTTTGACGATGGCAGGAACCTCTGAGCCAGCCCAGGTGCCCCTCCTCTGCATCAAAGCTGGATTGGCATCCCCGGCTCTCGGAAAGATAAGTGCAGGGCAAAGACCCAGAGAGGGGTTGGGAGTGGGTGCAAGTCTGTGCCTCGCCTGGAGGGATTTTTGCAATTATTCCGGTGCAGGGGGTATCCTGTGACAGGTTATTTGGATGCATCAAAGGAAGGGCTTACTTTTTATCATTGGATTCCTGTGTGCAGGGCAGAGCAGTTCCGGTCTGTGTCACGTCCTTTGTCTCGTGCGTGTTTTGTGTCCTTCGTCTCCTAATCGTGTCATGTGGTGTGTGTGGTCACAGGTGTGGGGTGTCTCACTTGGGGTCAGCCTGGAAGTGCTCTGTCCTGCTCCGTGGATCCAGTGGGTAGATAGAATATTGCTCAGGGTCTCACATCACCATGTCAGTTCCCTTAGACTGTGGAGCCGATGGCTGTCCAGTGTGTGAGCAGGATGGTCTTGCGATGCCCTGCTGGGGTGTTTAGAGTCCTGGCTAGGTAGAGTAGGAACCAGTGTCTAGGGTTTAGAGGTTTTTGGCTTTCCTTGTGAGCAATCCCTACATGTTTGAGAGCTGAGTGTTTGAGCATTTGGCCATTTCATTTGCAGGGGCGGTCTTGGGAGCAGCTGAAGAGAGAGGAGCCTTGTAGGTGAGTTGAGGAGGCAGCAGGAGGAGCGGGGATCCACTGCAGCTTTAGAGATGCCCTCTAATTTTGTCTCTCGCTCACTCAGGTATCCCAGAAGATGACAGCACGTTCTCCAAGTCTGGTCAGAGCCAGTGACCCGAGGACCTGCCTCGGTGGCAGTGAGTAGAGGGATTCTGGGGGCTGGGGCCACGTGCCACACTCCTCAGATCTGGTGTCTGGTTTTCTTTCTCGCAGTTGACTCCGAGTGGTCTGATGATGGCAGGAACCTCTGAGCCAGCCCAGGTGCCCCTCCTCTGCATCAAAGCTGGATTGGCATCCCCGGCTCTCGGAAAGATAAGTGCAGGGCAAAGACCCAGAGAGGGGTTGGGAGTGGGTGCAAGTCTGTGCCTCGCCTGGAGGGATTTTTGCAATTATTCCGGTGCAGGGGGTATCCTGTGACAGGTTATTTGGACGCATCAAAGGAAGGGCTTACGTTTTATCAAGGGATTCACATGTGCAGGGCAGAGCAGTTTTGGTGTGTGTCACGTCCTTTGTCTCGTGGTGTTTTGTGTCACGTGGTGTGTGTGGTCACAGGTGTGGGGTGTCTCACTTGGGGTCATCCTGGACCTGCTCTGCCCTGCTCCGTGGATCAGTGTGGATGGAATATGGCTCGGAGTCTCAGGTGAACATGGCAGTTCCCTTAGACAGTGGAGCCGATGTCTGTCCAGTCTGTGAGTAGGATGGTCTTGCGATGCCCTGCTTGGGTGTATAGAATCCCGGCTAGGTAGAGTAGGAACCAGTGTCTAGGGTTTAGAGGTTTTTGGCTTTCCTTGTGAGCAATCCCTACATGTTTGAGAGCTGAGTGTTTGAGCCTTTGGCCATTTCATTTGCAGGGTCGGTCTTGGGAGCAGCTGAAGAGAGAGGAGCGTTGTAGGTGAGTTGGGGAGGCAGCAGGAGGAGCGGGGATCCACTGCAGCTTTAGAGATGCCCTCTAATTTTGTCTCTCGCTCACTCAGGTATCCCAGAAGATGACAGCACGTTGTCCAAGTCTGGTCAGAGCCAGCGACCCAAGGACCTGCCTCGGTGACAGTGAGTAGAGGTATCCTGGTGGCTGGGGCCACGTGCCACACTCCTCAGATCTGGTGTCTGGTTTTCTTTCTCGCAGTTGACTCCGAGTAGTGTGACGATGACAGGAACCTCTGAGCCAGCCCAGGTGCCCCTCCTCTGCATCAAAGCTGGATTGGCATCCCTGGCTCTCGGAAAGATAAGTGCAGGGCAAAGACCCAGAGAGGGGTTGGGAGTGGGTGCAAGTCTGTGCCTCGCCTGGAGGGATTTTTGCAATTATTCCGGTGCAGGGGGTATCCTGTGACAGGTTATTTGGATGCATCAAAGGAAGGGCTTACTTTTTATCATTGGATTCCTGTGTGCAGGGCAGAGCAGTTCCGGTCTGTGTCACGTCCTTTGTCTCGTGCGTGTTTTGTGTCCTTCGTCTCCTAATCGTGTCATGTGGTGTGTGTGGTCACAGGTGTGGGGTGTGTCACTTGGGGTCAGCCTGGAAGTGCTCTGCCCTGCTCCGTGGATCCAGTGGGTAGATAGAATATTGCTCAGGGTCTCACATCCCCATGTCAGTTCCCTTAGAGAGTGGAGCCGATGGCTGTCCAGTCTGTGAGCAGGATGGTCTTGCGATGCCCTGTTTGGGTGTATAGAATCCCGGCTAGGTAGAGTAGGAACCAGTGTCTAGGGTTTAGAGGTTTTTGGCTTTCCTTGTGAGCAGTCCCTACATGTTTGAGAGCTGAGTGTTTGAGCCTTTGGCCATTTCATTTGCAGGGTCGGTCTTGGGAGCAGCTGAAGAGAGAGGAGCGTTGTAGGTGAGTTGGGGAGGCAGCAGGAGGAGCGGGGATCCACTGCAGCTTTAGAGATGCCCTCTAATTTTGTCTCTCGCTCACTCAGGTATCCCAGAAGATGACAGCACGTTCTCCAAGTCTGGTCAGAGCCAGTGACCCGAGGACCTGCCTCGGTGGCAGTGAGTAGAGGGATTCTGGGGGCTGGGGCCACGTGCCACACTCCTCAGATCTGGTGTCTGGTTTTCTTTCTCGCAGTTGACTCCGAGTGGTTTGACGATGGCAGGAACCTCTGAGCCAGCCCAGGTGCCCCTCCTCTGCATCAAAGCTGGATTGGCATCCCCGGCTCTCGGAAAGATAAGTGCAGGGCAAAGACCCAGAGAGGGGTTGGGAGTGGGTGCAAGTCTGTGCCTCGCCTGGAGGGATTTTTGCAATTATTCCGGTGCAGGGGGTATCCTGTGACAGGTTATTTGGATGCATCAAAGGAAGGGCTTACTTTTTATCATTGGATTCCTGTGTGCAGGGCAGAGCAGTTCCGGTCTGTGTCACGTCCTTTGTCTCGTGCGTGTTTTGTGTCCTTTGTCTCTTAATTGTGTCACGTGGTGTGTGTGGTCACAGGTGTGGGGTGTCTCACTTGGGGTCAGCCTGGAAGTGCTCTGCCCTGCTCCGTGGATCCAGTGGGTAGATAGAATATTGCTCAGGGTCTCACATCCCCATGTCAGTTCCCTTAGACAGTGGAGCCGATGGCTGTCCAGTGTGTGAGCAGGATGGTCTTGCGATGCCCTGCTTGGGTGTATAGAATCCCGGCTAGGTAGAGTAGGAACCAGTGTCTAGGGTTTAGAGGTTTTTGGCTTTCCTTGTGAGCAATCCCTACATGTTTGAGAGCTGAGTGTTTGAGCCTTTGGCCATTTCATTTGCAGGGGCGGTCTTGGGAGCAGCTGAAGAGAGAGGAGCCTTGTAGGTGAGTTGGGGAGGCAGCAGGAGGAGTGGGAATCCACTGCAGCCTTAGAGATGCCTTCTAAGTTTGTGTCTCCCTCCCTCAGGTATCCCGGAACGTGACATCCACAGTGTCCGACTCCGGTCAGGGCCTGGTTGCTGGTGAGTAGGGGGATCACTGGGGTTTGAGCCCCATGCCACACAACTCACGTATTGCTTATGGTTTTCTTTCTCGCAGTTGGTCCTAGTAGTCTGACGATGGCAGGAACCTCTGAGGCAGCCCAGGTGCCCCTCCTCTGCATCAAAGCTGGATTGGCATCCCCGGCTCTCGGAAAGATAAGTGCAGGGCAAAGGCCGAGAGAGGGGTTGGGAGTGGGTGCAAGTCTGTGCCTGGCCTGGAGGGATTTTTGAAATCAGTCTGGTGCAGGGGGTATCCTGTGACAGGTTATTTGGATGCATCAAAGGAAGGGCTTACTTTTTATCATTGGATTCCTGTGTGCAGGGCAGAGCAGTTCCGGTCTGTGTCACGTCCTTTGTCTCGTCCATGTTTTGTGTCCTTTGTCTCTTAATTGTGTCACGTGGTGTGTGTGGTCACAGATGTGGGGTGTGTCACTTGGGGTCAGCCTGGACCTGCTCTGCCCTGCTCCGTGGTTCAGTGGGTAGATAGGATATTGCTCAGGGTCTCACATCCCCATGTCAGTTCCCTTAGACTGTGGAGCCGATGGCTGTCCAGTGTGTGAGCAGGATGGTCTTGCGATGCCCTGCTGGGGTGTATAGAATCCCGGCTAGGTAGAGTAGGAACCAGTGTCTAGGGTTTAGAGGTTTTTGGCTTTCCTTGTGAGCAATCCCTACATGTTTGAGAGCTGAGTGTTTGAGCATTTGGCCATTTCATTTGCAGGGGCGGTCTTGGGAGCAGCTGAAGAGAGAGGAGCCTTGTAGGTGAGTTGAGGAGGCAGCAGGAGGAGCGGGGATCCACTGCAGCTTTAGAGATGCCCTCTAATTTTGTCTCTCGCTCACTCAGGTATCCCAGAAGATGACAGCACGTTCTCCAAGTCTGGTCAGAGCCAGTGACCCGAGGACCTGCCTCGGTGGCAGTGAGTAGAGGGATTCTGGGGGCTGGGGCCACGTGCCACACTCCTCAGATCTGGTGTCTGGTTTTCTTTCTCGCAGTTGACTCCGAGTGGTTTGACGATGGCAGGAACCTCTGAGGCAGCCCAGGTGCCCCTCCTCTGCATCAAAGCTGGATTGGCATCCCCGGCTCTCGGAAAGATAAGTGCAGGGCAAAGACCCAGAGAGGGGTTGGGAGTGGGTGCAAGTCTGTGCCTCGCCTGGAGGGATTTTTGCAATTATTCCGGTGCAGGGGGTATCCTGTGACAGGTTATTTGGATGCATCAAAGGAAGGGCTTACTTTTTATCATTGGATTCCTGTGTGCAGGGCAGAGCAGTTCCGGTCTGTGTCACGTCCTTTGTCTCGTGCGTGTTTTGTGTCCTTCGTCTCCTAATCGTGTCATGTGGTGTGTGTGGTCACAGGTGTGGGGTGTCTCACTTGGGGTCAGCCTGGGAGTGCTCTGCCCTGCTTCGTGGATCCAGTGGGTAGATAGAATATTGCTCAGGGTCTCACATCACCATGTCAGTTCCCTTAGACAGTGGAGCCGATGGCTGTCCAGTGTGTGAGCAGGATGGTCTTGCGATGCCCTGCTTGGGTGTATAGAATCCCGGCTAGGTAGAGTAGGAACCAGTGTCTAGGGTTTAGAGGTTTTTGGCTTTCCTTGTGAGCAGTCCCTACATGTTTGAGAGCTGAGTGTTTGAGCCTTTGGCCATTTCATTTGCAGGGTCGGTCTTGGGAGCAGCTGAAGAGAGAGGAGCCTTGTAGGTGAGTTGGGGAGGCAGCAGGAGGAGCGGGGATCCACTGCAGCTTTAGAGATGCCTTCTAATATTGCGTCTCAGTCGCTCAGGTATCCTGGAAGGTGAGAGCCACAGTGTCCGACTCCAGTTAGGATTTCGGTTCCGGTTAGTAGGGGGATCACTGGGGTTTGAGCTCCGTGCCATTCAACTCACATATCGCTTATGGTTTTGTTTCTCGTTATTGAGTCGGAGGAACCTCGTGACCGCAGGGACCACCTCACCATGGGCGACTGACCCAGATTGGTCGTCTTGAGCTGTCCTCGTCTGCCATCTCCAAGATTTAAAAGGATGAGCAACGAGGCACTGAGCTTTAGTGGTGGCAGGTGCCGTCCGGGTAACTTTTGGGAGCGTCCGGGCATTGGAGGTGAGTCGGGGAGGCAGCATGAGAAGTGGGGATGCACTGCAGGTTTAGAAATGCCCTCCAATTTTGTCTAGCTTTTATTTCTCTTAGTCTCTTTTCTTGATTTTAATTCTCTTAGTCTCATATTCTGCTTATATTTCTCTAAGGCTCTTCTCCTGCTATTAATTCTCGTAGTCTCTTCTCCTGATATTAATTCTCTAAGGTTTTTCTCCTGGTTTTAATGCTCTTAATCTCTTCTCTTGCTTTTAATTCTCTTACTCTCTTCTCTCTCTTTTTATTTCTCTTAGTTTCTTCTCCTGATTGTAATTTTCCTAGGCTCTTCTCCTGATTTTAATTTTTTTTTGCTCTTCTCCTGATTTTGGTTCTCTTAGGCTCTTTTCCTGATTTTAATTCTTTTAGACTCTTCTCCTGATTTTATTTCTCTTAGGCTCTTCTCCTGATTTTAATTTTTTTAGGCTCTTCTCCTGATTTTAATTTTTTTAGGCTCTTCTCCTGATTTTAATTGTTTTAGGCTTTTCTCCTGATTTTAATTTTTTTAGGCTCTTTTCCTGATTTTAATTTTTTCAGGCTTTCTCCCAATTTTAATTTTGTTAGGCTCTTTTCCTGATTTTATTTCTCTAAGGCTGTTCCCTTGATTTAATTTTTTTAGGCTCTTTTCCTGATTTTAATATTCTTAGGCTCTTCTCCTGATCTTAATTCTTTATGCTCTTCTCCTGATTTTAATTTTCTTAGGCTTTTCTCCTGATTTTAATTGTTTTAGGCTTTTCTCTTGATTTTAATTGTTTTAGGCTTTTCTCCTGTTTTTAATTTTTTTAGGCTCTTTTCCTGATTTTAATTTTTTCAGGCTGTTCTCCCAATTTTAATTTTGTTAGGCTCTTTTCCTGATTTTATTTCTCTAAGGCTCTTCCCCTGATTTTAATTTTTTTAGGCTCTTTTCCTGATTTTAATATTCTTAGGCTCTTCTCCTGATTTTAATTCTTTATGCTCTTCTCCTGATTTTAATTTTCTTAGGCTTTTCTCCTGATTTTAATTGTTTTAGGCTTTTCTCTTGATTTTAATTGTTTTAGGCTTTTCTCCTGTTTTTAATTTTTTTAGGCTCTTTTCCTGATTTTAATTTTTTCAGGCTGTTCTCCCAATTTTAATTTTGTTAGGCTCTTTTCCTGATTTTATTTCTCTAAGGCTCTTCCCCTGATTTTAATTTTTTTAGGCTCTTTTCCTGATTTTAATATTCTTAGGCTCTTCTCCTGATTTTAATTCTTTATGCTCTTCTCCTGATTTTAATTTTCTTAGGCTTTTCTCCTGATTTTAATTGTTTTAGGCTTTTCTCCTGATTTTAATTGTTTTAGGCTTTTCTCCTGTTTTTAATTCTTTTAGGCTCTTTTCCTGATTTTAATTTTTTCAGGCTGTTCTCCCAATTTTAATTTTGTTAGGCTCTTTTCCTGATTTTATTTCTCTAAGGCTCTTCCCCTGATTTTAATATTTTTAGGCTCTTTTCCTGATTTTAATTTTTTTAGGCTCTTCTCCTGATTTTAATTTTCTTAGGCTTTTCTCCTGATTTTAATTGTTTTAGGCTTTTCTCCTGTTTTTAATTCTTTTAGGCTCGTTTCCTGATTTTAATTTTCTTAGGCTCTTCTCCTCTTTTTAATTCTTTTAGGCTCTTCTCCTGTTTTTAATTTTCTTAGGCTCTTCTCCTCTTTTTAATTCTTTTAGGCTCTTCTCCTGTTTTTAATTTTTTTTTAGGCTCTCTTCCTGATTTTAATACTCTTAAGCTCTTCTCCTGCTTTTAATTTTTTTTTGCTCTTCTCCTGATTTTAATTTTTTTTTGCTCTTCTCCTGATTTTAATTTTTTTAGCCTCCTCTCCTGATTTTAATTTTTTTTAGGCTTAACTCCTGATTATATTTCTCCTAGGCTCTTCTCCTGATTTTAATTTTCTTAGGCTCTTCTCCTGTTTTTAATTTTTTTTAGGCTCTCTTCCTGATTTTAATACTCTTAAGCTCTTCTCCTGCTTTTAATTTTTTTATGCTCTTCTCCTGATTTTAATTTTTTTAGGCTCTTCTCCTGATTTTAATTTTTTTTAGGCTTAACTCCTGGTTTTATTTCTCTTAGGCTCTTCTCCTGATTTTAATTTTTTTAGGCTCTTCTCCTGATTTTAATTTTTTTGGGCTCCTCTCCTGATTTTAATTTTTTTGGACTCTTCTCCTAATTTTAGTTTTCTTCTCCTGATTTTTTTTCTCTTAGGCTCTTC
>NW_026990724.1:5000-7500 GCF_036250125.1 Pseudopipra pipra | reverse complement strand
GGGTTAGGGTTAGGGTTAGGGTTAGGGTTAGGGTTAGGGTTAGGGTTAGGGTTAGGGTTAGGGTTAGGGTTAGGGTTAGGGTTAGGGTTAGGGTTAGGGTTAGGGTTAGGGTTAGGGTTAGGGTTAGGGTTAGGGTTAGGGTTAGGGTTAGGGTTAGGGTTAGGGTTAGGGTTAGGGTTAGGGTTAGGGTTAGGGTTAGGGTTAGGGTTAGGGTTAGGGTTAGGGTTAGGGTTAGGGTTAGGGTTAGGGTTAGGGTTAGGGTTAGGGTTAGGGTTAGGGTTAGGGTTAGGGTTAGGGTTAGGGTTAGGGTTAGGGTTAGGGTTAGGGTTAGGGTTAGGGTTAGGGTTAGGGTTAGGGTTAGGGTTAGGGTTAGGGTTAGGGTTAGGGTTAGGGTTAGGGTTAGGGTTAGGGTTAGGGTTAGGGTTAGGGTTAGGGTTAGGGTTAGGGTTAGGGTTAGGGTTAGGGTTAGGGTTAGGGTTAGGGTTAGGGTTAGGGTTAGGGTTAGGGTTAGGGTTAGGGTTAGGGTTAGGGTTAGGGTTAGGGTTAGGGTTAGGGTTAGGGTTAGGGTTAGGGTTAGGGTTAGGGTTAGGGTTAGGGTTAGGGTTAGGGTTAGGGTTAGGGTTAGGGTTAGGGTTAGGGTTAGGGTTAGGGTTAGGGTTAGGGTTAGGGTTAGGGTTAGGGTTAGGGTTAGGGTTAGGGTTAGGGTTAGGGTTAGGGTTAGGGTTAGGGTTAGGGTTAGGGTTAGGGTTAGGGTTAGGGTTAGGGTTAGGGTTAGGGTTAGGGTTAGGGTTAGGGTTAGGGTTAGGGTTAGGGTTAGGGTTAGGGTTAGGGTTAGGGTTAGGGTTAGGGTTAGGGTTAGGGTTAGGGTTAGGGTTAGGGTTAGGGTTAGGGTTAGGGTTAGGGTTAGGGTTAGGGTTAGGGTTAGGGTTAGGGTTAGGGTTAGGGTTAGGGTTAGGGTTAGGGTTAGGGTTAGGGTTAGGGTTAGGGTTAGGGTTAGGGTTAGGGTTAGGGTTAGGGTTAGGGTTAGGGTTAGGGTTAGGGTTAGGGTTAGGGTTAGGGTTAGGGTTAGGGTTAGGGTTAGGGTTAGGGTTAGGGTTAGGGTTAGGGTTAGGGTTAGGGTTAGGGTTAGGGTTAGGGTTAGGGTTAGGGTTAGGGTTAGGGTTAGGGTTAGGGTTAGGGTTAGGGTTAGGGTTAGGGTTAGGGTTAGGGTTAGGGTTAGGGTTAGGGTTAGGGTTAGGGTTAGGGTTAGGGTTAGGGTTAGGGTTAGGGTTAGGGTTAGGGTTAGGGTTAGGGTTAGGGTTAGGGTTAGGGTTAGGGTTAGGGTTAGGGTTAGGGTTAGGGTTAGGGTTAGGGTTAGGGTTAGGGTTAGGGTTAGGGTTAGGGTTAGGGTTAGGGTTAGGGTTAGGGTTAGGGTTAGGGTTAGGGTTAGGGTTAGGGTTAGGGTTAGGGTTAGGGTTAGGGTTAGGGTTAGGGTTAGGGTTAGGGTTAGGGTTAGGGTTAGGGTTAGGGTTAGGGTTAGGGTTAGGGTTAGGGTTAGGGTTAGGGTTAGGGTTAGGGTTAGGGTTAGGGTTAGGGTTAGGGTTAGGGTTAGGGTTAGGGTTAGGGTTAGGGTTAGGGTTAGGGTTAGGGTTAGGGTTAGGGTTAGGGTTAGGGTTAGGGTTAGGGTTAGGGTTAGGGTTAGGGTTAGGGTTAGGGTTAGGGTTAGGGTTAGGGTTAGGGTTAGGGTTAGGGTTAGGGTTAGGGTTAGGGTTAGGGTTAGGGTTAGGGTTAGGGTTAGGGTTAGGGTTAGGGTTAGGGTTAGGGTTAGGGTTAGGGTTAGGGTTAGGGTTAGGGTTAGGGTTAGGGTTAGGGTTAGGGTTAGGGTTAGGGTTAGGGTTAGGGTTAGGGTTAGGGTTAGGGTTAGGGTTAGGGTTAGGGTTAGGGTTAGGGTTAGGGTTAGGGTTAGGGTTAGGGTTAGGGTTAGGGTTAGGGTTAGGGTTAGGGTTAGGGTTAGGGTTAGGGTTAGGGTTAGGGTTAGGGTTAGGGTTAGGGTTAGGGTTAGGGTTAGGGTTAGGGTTAGGGTTAGGGTTAGGGTTAGGGTTAGGGTTAGGGTTAGGGTTAGGGTTAGGGTTAGGGTTAGGGTTAGGGTTAGGGTTAGGGTTAGGGTTAGGGTTAGGGTTAGGGTTAGGGTTAGGGTTAGGGTTAGGGTTAGGGTTAGGGTTAGGGTTAGGGTTAGGGTTAGGGTTAGGGTTAGGGTTAGGGTTAGGGTTAGGGTTAGGGTTAGGGTTAGGGTTAGGGTTAGGGTTAGGGTTAGGGTTAGGGTTAGGGTTAGGGTTAGGGTTAGGGTTAGGGTTAGGGTTAGGGTTAGGGTTAGGGTTAGGGTTAGGGTTAGGGTTAGGGTTAGGGTTAGGGTTAGGGTTAGGGTTAGGGTTAGGGTTAGGGTTAGGGTTAGGGTTAGGGTTAGGGTTAGGGTTAGGGTTAGGGTTAGGGTTAGGGTTAGGGTTAGGGTTAGGGTTAGGGT